>NC_138595.1:10900701-10933201 GCF_964289735.1 Phaethon aethereus | reverse complement strand
TGATCCAAACCAAAATATCCGCATCTAAACCCAAATACTCTTCCTGCCTGGGAAGTACATACATTTGGGAATAACACATGGACAAGAGACAATGCATTCCTCTTTCTGGGACTCCAAGTGAATTCACGCACAAACATGAATAACTTACAGAGCAAAAATCTTCCAACAGGCTGAGCAATGGTAGCTTCAGACTGAACTTGAAAACTCTGTCCCACAAAAGAAACCAACCACGCTACTTTAAGAAACAAGAAGGAACACAAAATTACATCAGGCCTCCAAGCACAAGCAGGCGGTTGAGTGCGTGACATTTCTCCAACAGACCTGCATCCCACCTCCGCCGGGTTCAACTATAAATAAGGACAATCTGTAAGAGTACGCTTTTTTTACTGTTTATTTTTTCGCTAATTGTACCGTCGTGATATAATGGGGCAGGGAAGAAAATAAACAAGCAGCCAGTGCATGTGGCTATCTGCTTAAAAATAGTTCAGATGGGCTGAGGTTTTAGCCTTTATCTCACTGGCTGACCTTGCTAATACAGTATGTAGATCTCTTGCCAGCTAATCGGCGGACTGTAAAGCATGGTTTCAAGCTGTGCGCAACGATCTGTAACAGGAATGAATGAGTGGGTTTTAGCAGCCAGGATCTGTAGCCTACTATCTGTATCTGACAGCTGTCACCCTCCCGACAGAGGCCAAGGCCTAGCCCTGCATTTAAAAGCAGCATGGCTGATCAGATTACTAGGACAGTGTGTCAGAACTGACTGCACTGAACTAGAGAGACAGAAAGTAAATCTATAAATAGCAGTTCTGCTTGTCTCCATGAACCACTGAAGGATAACCAATATTGAACAGCAAATGCAATGTTTAGTCTCTGAAACCAGTGGAATACGGTTCCTTCAAGATCAGAAGATGCTGCCCGATGATGTAAGGCACGGGCCCGGGAAGCCTTGTGGGCAGGCGAGTCGCTATCCCGGCAACAGCAATGGCTGTGTTTGCAAAAGGAAGTAACGTGTTAAAAAGTTGTCAGTCCTCAAGATGTTGAAAGCAACATAGCGCAAAGTCACCTTAGGCCAAAGCCACCTTTGTGCAAAGTGCACGCAGAAAGCCAGCCGTTCCCTGGGGAGTCCCAGCGCTCTAACGGATGCTGGGATAAAATGAGAGCGTCTCTGTTTGATACCTATTATAGACGTGAACCAAGTTTTCAGACAGAATGGTTGAGCTTTGAAAGGAACTCAAAGGCAGGGTTGTTGGAACTGTGGCTTCCAAAGGCCACGGTGATAGCAAAGCTCAGTTACGGGACATCAAGGAGTTACAGAAGACCCAACCAGCACTCTGCAGTATGTATCAGCTCTCTGAGGAGCCATTCAACACTCTTATAAGTTTCTGCTGACAAAAATAGACTATCTGAACGTTTGTAAACAGCTTTGGAAACACAGCCCAGAAGTCAGTGGAGAGGAATGGAGAGTGGGATCATGAGCCAAGGCAGTAGGAAACCACAATGGTGAGAATAATGTGATGGATCCCATACCATTGCTGAACTGTCAGGTAATACCAGAGGCTACTGCAGGCAAAACAGAGATCCAGAAAGATCTCAAATGACATAAGGAGTCCTGCGTCCCTTTTGCAGTAGAAACCAGGAGGTAGCAGCTTTTTTGTTGCAGTTCTGAATTGGGAAGGGTCATCTGCTGCGCTATCAGCCTATGCGTGCTCCTGGTCATGAGATGCAGCTCTTTGTCCACAGATGATCAGGAGAGAGAAAAAAAACCATGGTTGATCTTATGCTTGACCTGGTTATTGCCAGCTGGAGTCTTGCTCTGGACCCCAACACATATGTCAAACCAGCAGTTTCCTGCGAGCTTTACAGGTAGCAACTGACTCCACGTAACTAATGGTTGGTTGAGCTGTTCTGTTCTCCACCCAGGAAAAGTCCACACTGCCATCATACAACACTCAAGTACAACTAAAAGCACAAGACTCAGCTAGACAGATTAACTTTTTACACGGAAAATAAAGAATGAATAATTGAACATAAAGAACTGGGCACAAAGAATATAACTTTTTACATTGCTAAGAAAACAGAAAGAGCCCACCTCGGACAACTCAAGGTACACAAATGTGGCTGCTTAAAAAAATCAGTGACATAAGAAGGCCAACCAGCTCAATACCCTGTCTCCTGCAGAGACACGTAGCAGCATGCAACCGGCAAGCACGCACTCATCCTCCCCTACAACATGCTTTTTGCAGCTCAAGGACTTGTGAGCTGGAGGTGGGGACTCTGTCTTTAAAGCTGGGCATGGATCTTTTCCCCATGAATTTGAAAATAGGATGAAGGTGATATTTATCCCCTGAATTGAAGAACAAATCAAAATCTTTCCAGCCCCTAAGTGTCAAAATAGCAATTTACTGGTACCCAAGTGTCATGCTTACCCTTGGCCACAGTGATAAATTTCACTAATAGCTGAATACTTTTATCAATGTGTTTTTCTCAGCTAATTTAGTGCTCATGAGACTGTCCTCAGTGACAACCCTGGCAGCTGGCTCCCTCCGCACATCAGCAAACCCGGCAGTGTTTGCACTACCTTCCTGACACTGTCCCCAGCACGCATCGAGCCTGACCTGGAGGAACTGTACCTGGTTCGGTAACTGAGAGTCCCTCGGTGCTTGGTCTCTCCGCCAGGCCTGTCATCGAGAGCGCCAGCCGCAGCGGTGGCTGCGCAGCGTGTACACCTGCCTGCGAGAAACTGGGCTGGCACCCAATGGACTCCTTCCACACAGGTTACCGAGCAGGCTTCAGATGGCAACGGCTCCTCGTGCGGCTGCAAACCAGTGACCTACATTACCAATCCCTGGAGCCATCCGAGGCCCCCACAGTTTCTCATTAGTAACAGATTCTTATTTATTTCATATACCCAGTGCCTTCTGCCAATAGACAGTGCACTCCTAATTAAAAGCTGACTTCTTTCATAACCTACAAAGTCCTATTTCCACCTCTGCCCCAACATGCAGAGAAATGTGAGCCTTTCCTCTGGCTGAGCTTGTCCTCCATTTAAAGGCAGATTCCACAGACAAAGCAGAAATGCATTTTATTTTTTTAAAGACAGCACAAAGCAACAAAGTTTGAAGGACATCCAACATTTATGCTGTGTGCCCACTTAATATCACAAGGGACTTTCCACAGGAGCAAAGGTTTTCTTAATAAAGGGTCTCATTGGCCAGTTGGATCAAATCATGTATACACTGATATTTTGCTTCTGGCAGTACCTTAAACCCACAGTTAGGCAAGTGTAGAGACTGCAGTGGCCTTGAAACTGTAGCATGGTTTATACATGGTGTACACATCTTTGAGGATTTGGAGAAATCTACACGGGATCTAATGCTTTTCCACCTATTGACATTTACAAAGCAGTTTAAATCATGCATGAGAGGCCTCAGGCACATGTAGTTCACAAAACATAACTCTGCGCTCCCAGGGAATTTAAGCTGACCAATGCTCTTTATTAGAACCGACAGTGAAAGACAGTTATTGCAAAATCTGTACAAGAAATGTAATGCAAAGATGACAGACTTAATGCCAGTGGATATATTATGCAGATTATCCAACTCAAGCCTTGCTTGTTAAATAAGTTTCCTGCTTTCCTCACTCCCACTGCCCCTCTTAGGAAATATCCTCCCTAGCTTTATCAAGGGAGCTGTTCCCTAAATTCCTTGATCAATCACCCGCTCTCCAGGACTTCAGACATGCTGAGTTAGCTCTGAAGATAAGACAGCGATGCTTAAAGACTGGAAAACAGTTAAACCTTTTCACCTAACAGCACAACAGTGCCATGCACATATGAGATTAATACTTTAAAAACTTAACATCTATTTTGCTCATGAAAGAATAGGAGGGATTTTAAGGAATCTGTCATCTCTGACAAGTCACCTTGAAGCTGTGAAGTCCCAGTGCAACATAATTTTTTGAATGTACGCTTTTGCTACGTACATACAAATGAAGAGCAAAATCCTGAGAACCTTACTCAAGTTTTGATCAGTTCTTAGTTAAACTTTGAAACTCTCTAATACTATGTGAGAATCAGGCTTCCTGCCAAGAGAAGGAGACTGTATGTAATTTGATTGCATCTTGAAGCTTGTGAACAGTGCTTAATTCACACATGTACATGAGAACATTGTGTGTTCTTCACATGGAAGCATCACTTGTGAAGCTCTTCTGTTGGTGAACACTGTTCAAACAAGTATCTTCACTGAGTTCACCCGGGCTTGATGTGTGTACCTCATAGGGTATATGTTCTATACTGCAATTTTATTTAAGACGCAAATTTCAACCTCTAACGAGTACACCACCAGCATCCTGGAACTGCGTGTTCAAGTGTCCAAACATGTAAAGATTGTGTTTACACACATATATAAAAATACAGATATTAAACGGACATTAAAAAAAAAAAGTTTGTGTATAAAATGCGTGCAACTATGTACATGCAGATGTATGCATCTATGTGTTACATATGTGTATGTGCGTGCATATGCATGTATATATTATACATGTACTTAAAATCTGTAAACTATCAGTTATATGTTTACTGAGCGGCAAACAGAAAAATAAAATGTTTCTTTTTTTAACTGATTGATGGAAATTAAAAGTTTTAAAGAAGGAAACTTAGCCTTGCAGGAGACAGTCCTGAAGGACAAAGGGGTCCAGAAAGGCTGGACAGTCTTCAAGAAGGAAATCTTAAAGGCGCAGGAGCAGGCGGTCCCCATGTGCCGTAAGAAGAGCTGGCGGGGAAGGCGACCGGCCTGGCTGAACAGGGAGATTTTGCTGGGACTCAGGGAAAAGAGGAGAGTTTATCATCTCTGGAAGAAGGAGCAGGCAACTCACAAAGAGTACAAGGATCTCGTTAGGTCAAGCAGGGACAAAATTAGAAAGGCAAAAGCCCAGCTAGAGCTCAGTCTGGCCACAGTTGTAAAGGATAATAAAAAATGCTTCTACAAATATATTAACAACAAAAAGAGAGGCAAGGAGAATCTCCATCCCTTACAGGATATGGCAGGGAACATTGTCTCCAAGGACGAGGACAAGGCTGAGCTACTTAATGCCTTCTTTGCCTCAGTCTTTAATAGCCAGTCCAGGTATCCGCACGATATTCAGCCCCCTGAGCTGGAAGATGGGGATTGGAGAGCACAATAACCCCCCATAATCCAGGAGGAAGCAGTTAAGGACACGTTAAACCACCTGGACACCCACAAGTCTATGGGCCCTGATGGGATCCACCCGAGAGTACTGAGAGAGCTGGCGGAGGAGCTTGCCAAGCCACTCTCCATCATTTATCAGCAGTCCTGGTTAACAGGGGAGGTCCCAGAAGACTGGAAGACTGCCAATGTGACGCCCGTCTACAAGAAAGGCCAGAAGGAGGATCCTGGGAACTACAGGCCTGTCAGCCTGACCTCTGTACCGGGGAAGATCATGGAGCGGTTGGTCTTGAGAGTGCTCACAGGGCATCTGCAGGACAACCAAGGGATCAGGCCCAGCCAGCATGCGTTCATGAAAGGCAGGTCCTGCTTGACCAACCTGGTATCCTTCTATGACCAGGTGACCCGCCTAGTGGATGAGGGAAAGGCTGTGGATGTTGTCTACCTGGACTTTAGTAAAGCCTTTGACAGCATCTCCCACAGCATTCTCCTGGAGAAGCTGGCGGCTCGTGGCTTGGACGAGTTTACTCTTCGCTGGGTGAGGAACTGGCTGGATGGCCGAGCCCAGAGAGTTGTGGTGAATGGCGATAAATCCGGCTGGTGCCGGTCACAAGTGGTGTTCCCCAGGGCTCGGTTCTGGGGCCGGTCTTGTTCAATATCTTTATCGATGATCTGGATGAGGGAATCGAGTGCTCCCTCAGTAAGTTTGCAGATGACACCAAGTTGGGTGGGAGTGTTGATCTGCTGGAGGGCAGGAGGGCTCTGCAGAGGGATCTGGACAGGCTGGATCGATGGGCCGAGACCAACTATATGAGGTTTAATAAGGCCAAGTGCAGGGTCCTGCACTTCGACCACAACAACCCCCTGCAATGCTACAGGCTTGGGGAGGAGTGGTTGGAGAGTTGCCTGGTGGAATGGCACCTGGGGGTGCTGGCTGACAGCCGGCTGGACATGAGCCGGCAGTGTGCCCAGGTGGCCAAGAAGGCCAACAGCGTCCTGGCCTGTATCAGCACTAGTGTGGCCAGCAGGAGTAGGGAAGTGATCACGCCCCTGTACTCGGCACTGGTGAGGCCGCACCTTGAATCCTGTGTTCGGTTTTGGGCCCCTCACTACAAGAAGGATGTTGAGGTGCTGGAGCGTGTCCAGAGAAGGGCAACAAAGCTGGTGAGGGGTCTGGAGCACAAGTCTGATGAGGAGCGGCTGAGGGAACTGGGGGTGTTTAGTCTGGAGAAGAGATGCTGAGAAGAGACCTTATCACTCTCTACAACTACCTGAAAGGGGGTTGTGGTGAGGTGGGTGTTGACCTCTTCTCCCAAGTAACTAGTGATAGGACGAGAGGAAATGGCCTCAAGTTGCGCCAGGGGAGGTTTAGATGGGATATTAGGAAAAATTTCTTCACCGAGAGGGTGGCCAAGCATTGGCACAGGCTGCCCAGGGAGGTGGTGGAGTCGCCATCTCTGGAAGTGTTCAAAAAACGTGTGGATGTGGCGCTTCAGGACATGGTTTAGGGGACATGGTGGCGCTGGATTAATGGTTGGACTTGATGATCTTGAAGGTCCTTTCCAACCTTAGTGATTCTGTGATCTCTGAATTATTACTAGTGGCTTGCCTTAGCAGCAAGCTAGGTCACGCTAGGCTCAACCTAATAAAAATAATTTGCTTAATATCACACTATCAGAACCGCAGATGTGCTATTGGCAAGTTGAAATCACTGATTATTTTTTTTTTTTTGCAAATAGGAAGCAGAAACAGATGTAGACTGACTACTCTGCTTAAGGGGAATCAAGGGAAGGGAATGTTTTACACAATACCAGTTTAGTTTTCCTTTAAATCCCTAACTAAAAAAAAGCAGTGAAAACCCCTTCCAAAATGCATTCGATGAGTTGAAGTGCAAACAAGCTTAATGGGGCCTATTTTCAATCATGCTTTTGTTACTGATTGTAAAACACATGGCAAAGCATAAAGTATGACACCAATGGAGACATAAGAGGCATTTAACATTCATATGTAACTCCACCTCTTCAGAAATTAGACAGGTAACAGAATAATGAACGTTTCATAAGATTTCAGAGCTTGATTCACTGCTGATGAAAATCAGTAAAAAGGCTATAGTTGACTTCAGTGATACTGGATCAAGGCCCTAAATACAACAGGAACCTGCACATTGTAGAGGGAGAGAAGTTAAATCTGTCCAGCTGCTTTGTTACCAGGTTTTTCTAAAATACCTTTGCCATGGATACTGCAGCTTTCTCACTGGAGAGAGGGTGCTTCGGGTCAGAACCAGGCTCAGCAGGCTCCTCAGGGAAGGGTTACAGCAACAGTTAATCACATCTTACCAATCACAGGATTATCTGGTCAGCAACAGCAGTTCTGTAGCAGTTTTACTGATTTCTGTGCTCACCACTACGTACTGGACGTCTCAAGTGTTTTTGTGCAATACTTCTTTAGCTATTCTATATATTAAATCAGAGATAATTTTCCAATTGCCAGAGAATTTCATCAGCTAAAAAGAATTGCTTCAGAAATATTGCTATTAGTTCACATCAAAGAAACAGCAGTAGAATTAATCTTAAAAAGCACCTAAAAATTAGTTTTGTACATACAGTGATACAGGCTAGTCTACCAGTTAAGTATAAATCCCGTCATAGTCAACCACAGACTTGGGAGACTAGTAGCAAAATTGCAGTGAAAGAGTGGGTTAACTCATAAACTATTGAATAAACTCCTGCAAATGCCCTATGAGCTTTAAAACACTGAAATTCATCACACATGTCAAAATCCTGATGTTGAACAATTTACATAACGTTGAAAATTGGCAGGGAATAAATACCGAGAGGGGAAAAAAACCCCCACAAAATCAAACAATAACTTCGAACTGTATCATGGAGGCTGTTAACATAATGACTCTAAGATTGCCAATGGTTTTGCATATTACAACAGCTCACTCCTCTGCTGAAACTCGAAAGAACTTACTAATATCAAAACAGTTTATCTGAAAACTAGGCAGAGATTACTTAGAAGAAATAGCAAGGAAGAAGTATCTTGTATCAGTAAAACTGACATACAAGCAGCTTTCTTGATCAAATTGTAGTCAAACTCAGTGAAAATGTAGTAGCAATATGAAATAAGCCAAGATTCTTTACCTTCAATAGCCTATAAATATCCTTCTAGGGGCAGAACAGCTGCTTACTGAGGGTATACACATATGTAGTACAATTCCTCATCTATAGTTATGAATAAACTATATTTCACATTTCTTTCATTGCCAGGTCTTTTCTTTGATTTTATATCTGATACAGAGGCAATGAACTGGACTTCCCGAAGAGACCGGCATGGGTTGTGTGCGGAGATTAATGCTTCAGGTAACGCAGCTGAGTCAGCCAAGGAGGCACAAAGCAAGCTAATCTACGGTTGCTGCTCAGGAGACCACCATCCCTCTTCAAGTGGGAGTTGTCTTCGTGAAAGAAGTGACCTAAACTTGAAGCCACAAACAACTCTGCATGGATTCTCCACGTTGAGGCAGTTATGGCAAAGGAGCCATAAAAGTCATCCTCACATAGGCAACCCAACCCCACAGGCGTTTGGAGCCGGTCTGGGGGAGTCGAAACACCTTAGTGCAGGAATGGTACCAGAGATGCGGCTGGAGGGCTGCGCATCCTCATCGTTGTCAGAGCAGCAGCCACATACGGATCATTAAGAGCAGTCAGTGCTATGAGACTGCCTTGATGGTGCTGGGGGGACCCGCTACTGCCCTGATCTGTACGAACTGTGAAAAACAAAAGTGGCTCTACCACACGGGCATCCATGCACGTGGAAGAGGATGGGTCCCAGCCAGAAACTGAGACTGTATTAAGCAGGCTTTAAATCGCTTAAAACATAGCAAGACTGCTAGTGCATATACAAACAACTTCTTCACTTTGCTTTGATCCAGTGGCTCATTTAAGACATTTCTATCTGTCCTGTGACTGGTTCGTTGCCATCTCCGGCCAGTCCCCTGTCTGCTACTAATTGGCACCGCTGTCGTCAGGCTTGGGAACGAGGCCAGGGCCAGAACGGGCAAGAAAAATAATCCCCTGCTCATTCCCCAAAATGGCTTGTTCTCCTTGGGGGCATCACTGATACAAGCACACAGGAAGGCTACGTAACTGTGCTGCTACCCTTGTTCTCTGGAAACAGACCTCACTCTCAGGGGGGTATTGATCTCACCACACTATTTAAAAATGCATTAAATACATTTTTTCTCTATATTTGATAGATATAATTATGGCAGTCCCTAGAACAACATGCCTGTTTGTAGACTGCTTTCAAATTCATCTAATTTGTATTGCCAGATGGTATGAATGATTGCTACAGATAAACTTTGGATACGTTCCATTATTAATTGACAGAAGCATGGTCACAGCAGAACGCTCATCCCACACCGCATATCTGGCAATTAATGGTTAAAAGATGAAACTACAGAGGAAAAAATGAGTCCCATGAGTCCCAAGTCCTGTTTTTAAGCCTTGAGAGCTAAATTTAAACAACCAAAATGTATCATGCTCTTAGATCTCTATACCAACCTCCTTGCCCTTGTACAATTCCCAAGCCCATCAATAGCTCTTTGCAAAAGACGGGCTATAGTCATGGCGTGCCATGCAGTGGGACTGGGAAACAGCACAGGAGGGTGAAGTGTGACAGTCTTATGGCAGGTTCAAGAAATCAGATGGTTGTAACAACCACATGTCTCAACCGAGGCTCATTGCAGATGGTTGGTTCTAAGCTGCTCTTCTACATAAAACACAGACGTAGACATCGTAACAAAAAGCGTTAAACACTAGGTGTTGTAGAAAAGACACTTGCACCCAAAGTAGTGGTGAAGGCCCGAGGAAATGGGAATACCTTGAATCTATGTATTTTAGAAAACTGATATCTAATCGATCATGTCCTCAATGAATTAAGCAAAAGCTGAGAAAAAGACAAGTGCTTAACTGATTAACATTTTTCATTTTTCAAGCTATTCCATCAGAACAGAATATGTACATACAGCACCTTTTTTTTTACAAAAAAGGAGACATTATGAGCTAAGAAATATAGATTTGGGATAAAGAACATCTACCAGTGACACAGACCTGAAATACAAATAGGTAATAAAGGATGTCCTAAGATGCTAAAATAAGAAAAAGAAATGTTTTTTAGCTTCTTGACTTGCAATGGTTTTTCCTCTTACTACATACTGAACAACATGACACATCTCAGAAACAATATTTATACTTATAACACAACTTTCATCTGCAAACTCTTGCATGTCATATAGATTTGCACACACCTATTCGTAAATACATATACTGAGCATGAACTGCTGAAAAGGTATATAAATTACTTCATCTGAGATAGGACAATATGGTACGTTGGCAGAGAACACCTGTACTATATCCTGACCCAGGGACTGATGTGAATAGGGTTATAATTGCAACTGCAGAGTCAATTCTGCAGAGGTGAGGAGGAATACAAAAATCCCAAATGAAATCTGACTGGCGCATGCAGGCTAATAACCTCTTCTCCGCCCGGCCGTACACATCGAATAACTATAATGATATGCAATGATCACAAATATCCACAAGTTCAAAAGCTGAGCTGTGGATTCAGGTCTTTAATGATGTTAAGACGCTGATTTGTATGTACAGAAGGTAAATATGCCTGGCAAAAAAACCAACTTGTGAAGGACACAGTCTTTCTTATTGTTTTATCCGAGTTCAGGTACTGCCCCACGCTACCCTCTGGAGTGTTTCTGAACTCCTCCTTCAGTCCTATCGATCGGTGTCTTTCCTCTGGCTGGTATATATGGCATAAACACAAAGGTGATACCTACCGTCAGCATCAGATCTGACTGTTCCTGACAACTCCTGTGATACAGCAACCTCAGGGACTTGAGGACACATCTGTGAGTAGATGTAGTAGCTGCCATCTGCACGAACTGCATTATTTAACTGCATTGGCACTGATTAACATTTGCTGTAACCTATGGTAATGGGCTCTGGGGGCTTTCCATGTCTGCTACACAGTGGCAGCTGATGTCTCCTGCTCCATCCTTAAAACAGGATGTTTTAATTTTTAATGGAGCACATGTTCGATTGGCTATACAAACAGGCTAATCTGCAAAGCATGTGCTCAATAACAAGCCAAGCTATGCAGCCAGAATAACAACACTGCTTTGCCATGCACAAGATGCAAAAGGCTTCCTGCTTTATGCCACCATCGCTCGGCACTGATGGTCAGGAGAAATGACTGTGCACGTTCCCCATTTTCAACAGCAGCCCTTAGGAATTAGCGACTTCCTTAGCTGCACCTTGGGCTGCCAGCTCATTTCTCATTTGGGAAGCTAAACGGGAGAGTTTACAAAGTTCAGGTGCCTGGAACAGAAATCACGACGGTGCAGCAGAAGCATTCAGAGGCAAAACTCCAGTGCGCGCTGGGAGGGGAGAGCTCGGTCAGGGCTGCCGTACTCGGAAGAAAAATAAGCTGGTGGGCATTTAAGCAGAGAACAGAGAAGTGGATGCTTCCCTATTGCTGAAAACAATATATGAATAAAATTCCTCACGTCCATGCCTTCTCTCATATCTCATGTAATCCATAGACATTCTCCTCCAGGGCACGTCTACTAAAATCACGATGTCAACATTTTTTGTTTAAAAGTATAGCCAGCCTCTATGATGCCGCTTGGTTTTGCCCACATAATGAACTCAGATGCATTTTATTCACACTCCCAAGGAGAAGAAGAGGCCTCTAACACCATGTTTTAACATACTGATAGGTGGAGGGAGGCTACCGTAGGCACAAGTGCTCTCCCTTGAGACAGCATTTTTGGGGTGGGATACAGGCCCTAACTGAAGTCCTGTAGCCAAACATTATAACAAAGATCATTTGCACAACAGACACACGCTAACAAAAAAGGAGAAAAATAACGGCCGTCACTGGGCTGAGAGGTATTTGTCCAGGTGTCCAAAGCAGATGGGTGGGAATTCAGGAATCTTGGGCTTTTAGGTTGCCTGTGAAACCTTGTCAGGTTATTCATTTTCCAGATTCAAGGAGTTTGCTTCTGTTTCATATTTTTTTCTTGTTAAGAAGCATGTTTTCCAAAGCTCAGTAGGGTTTTTCTCTGTTTCTTTGAATCACTTGTTACCTCCGACCTGATTTGACTACAGAATATGCCAAATCCATAACAAGCATGAGCTGATTGAACAATTAATGGAATGCTATTTTAGGACAGCCTTGTCTTGCACCAAACCTGTACTCGCGACTGTTTCTGAAGCATAAACATGAACTGACCTTTCAAAAAGGTCACTTTTATTTTTCTGTGTTTTCTTCCATGATGAATTATGCCTTTGAGAAAGGCACTAAATTATGGAGCCTTTCAATAGACATAAGAAGGTTAGAGGGATGTTAAGGGAATTTCATTCCTCCAGTCTTCACAAAGTACACATAGGAAGCTGTTCCATGGTTTGGATTCATAAATACATCCAACAAGCCAATGAACACCTTTTCTTGTCTTAAGGCATGAATTTTGAAGATGCTAACATACTTATCCTTGTAAGTGGCCAGCCAGGCCTCAGTGCAAGAACTTCAGCATTGAGAAATGTATTTCTACCTTTTGAACCAAGGATCCGCTTCCAGCAGTGGTCTGCTGCTGGAGAACAGGCCTGGCATTCAGCCTTTGCTAATGATTACCCTGGAAGCACATGTGAAAAATCAGATTGTTATTGCTTCTTTCAGGTTTTTGCAAGGTGTTGGAATATTCCAAAACACACAAGCAAAAACCATTGTGAATTCACTGTAAGCTTAGAAGAAGGGACAAAACACCCTCACACAGCAACCTAAAATCCCCTTCTGCGAATGCTCCTAGGTCCTGGGCGGAACAACATGAGAAATCCCAGCCCGAGGTTAAATGCTCCGTCTCCTTCCATCAGCACTATCAGCCCAAGTGCCTGAGCTGATCTCTACAATAACAAGATCTAAATCTGCAAGGGCAGTATTAGAGTTTAAAGATAAAATGAGTATTGATTGGTGTGCTAAAGTCCATGTGCAAAAGCAAGCTTTGAACCCTTTTGCTTAGAAACCTAGTCTATTTGAGAAGTCAAAAACTCCCAGGAATGTAACCAGATTCTCAGTGTGCACAATTTATTGACATCTGAAGGGCAAATATGAGCTCTCTGGTTATCTTTGCATCTACCACAATCACCCTTATCGTACCCTTTCATACCCAAATGTACGAAATAGTTCTCGGCACAGCAGCAATCATCCGAGCACAAATTTCAGGCAGTCTGGGGCCAAAAAACCAAAGCCACGGAATTCACATCTTTTCCCTACGCAGTTGAGAAAGCTGAATTCATCTCATTTGTAACTCGGGAAGGTTTAGTCTGCCCGACAGAAACCAAAAAGCTGCTACATTAATGCACAAGGGTGTCCTTTCCATCAAGTTCCTTAATTAGCTTTTCTGGAGAAAAAACTATACCAATCAAATTAAATATTAATCACATATAAACTGCTGATCACAATCAGCTGGGGGTTCACGCATGCAGAACGTAGGGATCGCAGTGTGATTTCTTTTCCCAGAGAGTTTCCTCCTGCTCTCTTTCCATTGCCAATTTAGCAAATTCATATAAAAACCAAAGCCTGAGTTTTCCAAGTACAACATTAACAACAGACCAGAAGTTCTTCTACACTAAAATATTGAACTGAAAATCCAGTTCCTTTAAATCTTTCTAAATCCTTGCCTCTGATTGGGTTCATTAATAAACATGCTGATTTTGTTACAGGGAGTGACATATGGCATAATCCACTAACAGGAAGAAGTATTTTGCATTTTATTGTAGAAAACAAACATGCAAACAGGTTTTCACAGATGGCTTTCTTAGCTTCTGGGAGGAAAAAAAAAAAGCTTAATAATGCTTGAAAACAATTCTCCCCCCCCCTTAAAAGAAGAGAAGGAAAAAAATTTTGACTGGAACTGCTTTTCAATTAAAATAAGTTCTACTCTACATATCAGCTGTACACCAACTGCCTTTATACTACTGCTACTTCTTTAGTTATGCATGAAATAAAAGCCTATCAGCTTGCCAGTATCTGACAATATGTACCCAGGAAAAAAAATAGTGTGAAATTCTTGGCTTTGGTTAACTGCTGAGCGCTGTGAGAAAACCACCAAAGTAACCACACAAGACTTTTCATCAGGAGGGATTTGGATCTCCGTAACTAGACCTCTACCCATATTCCCTCATCACTCTTTTGGTTTGATCACACGTGATGATGTGAAGTCTATGGTCCACAGCCCTGGAAAAATATTGTAATATTTAAAATCTAAATTATCAATAAGTTGCAGTAAGTCTGAGAAATACTTTATGTACCCATGTCGTAATATTTAAAAATGTAGGGCACCTTTCTCCTCTGGACATTCTCACTCATACTTGCTATGCTGTTCCCTCATCACCTTCTCACTGTAGCTTTTTGAGAAGGTGACGGACCTTACTCTGAACTTCACAGTGCTCTTCGTGAGGTCAGATCTGCAGGACAAATTATCAGTTCTGTCCAGCATATCCAGCATTGTACAATCCCAAGGCAACTCAATCCCCTTCCCTATCCATAGCATCAATGTTCCTTGCAGCAAGCACAAACCATCTCCTAGAACTTAGCAGATTTCTACTACGAACAACCAAGCATTATGGTCTAGAGTAGTACCCCAAACCTTTTTTGGATCTGATGTCAAATACATCCTTTAAAAATAGCGCTCTCTCATTTCCACTTGACTAAATCTCTGCCTACCTCACCATGTCCAGACTAGAGAGGTAGGTGATAACTCGACATCCGGTGGTAACAATTGACAGTGAAGACGTCGGACGTAGCAGTGGGGGAAGAAGCGTTTGAATGACTCACTCGCACGGGGTTGCAAAATGCTGCCTGACCATCATCCAGAAAGAACCATGCAAATGCAACAGCTCGCAAATGCAGAAAGCAGATCCCTTTCCCGTAGTCTGAAATGTTGCAGCTGTCCCTTCTGTACCGGTAAAGGAGCTCACTCAGATAAAGATGGAAAGCTGGGGCAACCAGGCAGATAAGCTGGTAGTGGAATCGGGAATGGTCCTTCCTGTTATTTTTCACTAGTATTACTAGGACTCTTGTTATCAGAATACACACATACGTTCCCTGATATGAAGAACAGTGCATTCAAAGATCCCCAGGATTACAAAACCTGCCTCACAATTTGGGAAGACCACACATTTCCAAAAACCTAGGCTGTTTGTTACTGCCACGCCAGTTCCATGGGAGTAGGAAGACCAAGAGAGCTGGTTTCTGTACAACTTGAAAGGAGAATCAGGTCAATCCATGAACTGCAGGTTTCAGGCTTGCCCTTGTGCTAAAATACAAAATGAATGTTGCAGAAGTTTTCTGCATTAGGTGTGCCTAAGAGCTCATGCTAGCTACATGGCAAAAGCAGCCAGCCTAATTCCTGTATCTCTTTTGCATAAGGAATCTGAGTTGACGGCATTTAATCAGCTCCAAATTTACACTACTGATCACCTTTTCCATTTAATCACAACTGCAGCCTTTCAAGAAGTAATTCCCTTTGGTTAAAATTAACAATGACAGGCTGTGTTTTTACACACTGTTGAAATGTGTAAAACAATCAGATGGAGAAAAAAAAATGCCCTCCTTTTTCAGAGCTGATTTACGATATATATGCAAACCCTATTAAAGTTAAACCATGCTTTTCAATGAAATGAGGATTTCCAACAAGCTGCTCTCCATTTTATTTAAGGATCCCAATGACTGATACAAACAGCGGTAATCAGCTCTATTGCTAATACAGGATATTTGGGCTAGGAGATAACATACTTAACCCTTAAGTGAGAAATAGCTCATAAATCACAAGCACTTTGTGGGGAAGTATAAGACGACCCTCTCTTGTGAGCAGAAATCAAATGATATCCTGCTGAGACACATTATACTCTCTTCTCCAAAATCTAAAGGTTAAATATAAAGAGAAATTAATGTAGAGAAGGAAGACGATCAGGCGAAATGGGGACAGGAGCAGGCAGCTGAGAGGAATGCAAATATCTAAATAGGTGGGTTAATCTTATCCCAACAGATAAGACAAAACTGGGGAGGACGTCATTAAGGCTTGGAAGAGAAGGAAAGCTCTCGGTAAACAGCAGGGCCTGGCAGATGCCTTCTAGCAGTGTTGGATGAAGCGTACACACCTATGTCATCCAAAGCCTGAACAGACACAGCAACAGAAGTCCCTGCATTTCCCAGGTGTGAAGACGTGAAGGGGACATTAAGCTGCGTGATGCTGTGGCCCATTACAACCTCCTGGGTAGCGGGATGCCAAACACGGGCAAAGGTCTCAGCGCCCACGCACGTCAGGGGAGAAAAAACCTGACTAGCACAAGATGCTGAGCCAAATTGACATGCAAAATGGGCTACCTGGGATCACCAAACGGGGGCTGAATTTGAGGCCAACACTGATTAAACCCTCCTAATGTGAGGAACCATGAAAGCCCAGTGAGGAATATCTCTGTGTCTGGCGCTAACATTGGCCTTCGCAGAGAGGCAGGATCATGCTGTGAGGTCCCGTCCCGTTGCAAATCAGCAGTGAAGCTTGAACTGGTGCATCCTAGCCAAATTGCTCAAACACAACATGCAAGCTAAAAAATCATTCATTGAAACTATTCACTGGAGGATCTTACTGTATCTTGACTGTTGAAAGGAGGGGTAAAAGCTATAGCGAACCGTCTCCACCACAGAGAAGTGTTCAGAAACACATGACAAAAGCTAATAGCATTTCTGTTTTGGTTTCATCTTGAGATTCCCTTCTGGTTCTTGCGTTATCCTTCTGTTCAGGGGAAGGGGAGAGAAGCAGGTGAGGGGGGCACAGCTCCCAGAGCAGAGCAGCGAGTGGGAGGATTTCTTGGCAGGTGGAGAAAACTCAGTATCAAGACACACGGCAGTGACAGAAGGTTCGGCTCCACGGCGCCCATGTGCTACGTGCCATCTCGCTATCTCCCCGACTCACCCACACGTGTGGATGTGCAACAGTGCAGGAGAAAAAACACCACAAATAAGGACCACGGTATCATGTCTTTGGGTTTTGCTTTTTTTTGAAAGGTGGATGAGGGGAGAAGAGCAGGGGAGCTAACACAGATGAAACGTTCCTTGGGACAAGAGTGGAGGGAGACCAAGGAAGAACACTTTGGCTTTGTTGGTTTTCCTACCACACACCTGTAACTCGTACCGACGGGTTTATCACTCGGGGTCTGTGGATGGGATGCAGTGTGCTAGAAGGAGCCAAACCTATCACTAAAGACGTGGAAAGCTTGTTTTTCTGGGAGCTGGTTAGAACTACAATGTAGATAAACACGGACATTTCCTCCAAAGATTACACTCCGCTACAACTTCTTCTGCGTGCGTGTGCTGCTTGCAGAATGTTGAACTTGTTTCCAAAATAAATAGCTCCCAAAGAGGGTTTAATAGGGTTTGCTGCTTTCCAGAGGAAATAGATTGCAAACAAACTGTTTCCTGCTCCTATTTCAAATGAATTTTTGTCCAATTATTTTCTTTTTTAGCATAAAGCTAAATGGACTATTCTGCCCTGTCCCTGACTGAGTCGAAGCATGATTTCTTTTGATTATGCTTTTATGTTGCAAAACGTAGGGCTCCGGAGACATAATGTACATCTCTGGGAGAGTGGCAGCAATTTTTTTTTCTTTTTCTTCTTTTTTTTTTAAGTGTGCCAATGCTTGTCAGCGCTCACTTTGGTGCCTGCTGCGCCTGAATAAAAACACCAAAGGAGGCAGAGTGAGCGAGGGAGGGGAAAAAAACCCAAACAAAATAAGTACTGTCCACCATGTCTCGGGGAGGCTGGCACAGAGGTGGGTAGAATTCAATAGCGTCTATGTAGGACGTATCTCAAGCGCTAGATGAAGCCTGATTTCCGTTTTCTCCCTGCTATTATGACTAGTGGGTTTATTTTTTTTCCCCTAATCCAGTTTTCTTTTTTTTTCCTATTGGAGCAGTGACAATTAGTAGCAGTAGGGAGGGGAAACCTTGGCAGATTTCCCACCCTGACCTTTAATCCAGAACGCAACTTGTGGTCCAAAAGCTTCCTAAAATAAAGCTCCATCCTTTTCTTTGTTTAATTTATAAACAGAGTTGTTCAGAAAAGGGAAAGGGAGGGAAGCTCCCCTTGTTCCTCTTGCTGGGAGGTGAATGCCATCATCTTCCTGGTATGGTGGGTGAAGCTGGGAAATTTGTCACTGTCTGGGTTAGTGGTGTATCACCAAGAATCAAACCTTCAATTTCCTTGAAGATAAAGACCTTTATGTTGGCTGCAACTTAGGAATGTACAAAACAAGTTCTCATCTTCCAAGTCAAAGAAAGTAGGAAAAAAAATCTGTTTCTATTTGTCTGGCTGTCTATAGCCCAGGGGCAATAAATTCTATTTCAGGGACAAGGATGAAAAATAATGTTTTCCATTTTTGATATCTGGATTTTACAAAAACCCCGAAGAAATGCTAGCTGCTGTATCAGCCTCCAAGGGTTCTTCAGAGAATGAACCCTAATGCAGGTTCTCAGCAGACGCATAGCTCCTAGCCCTAATTACAGCCACTTTTTTTCTTCTTTGACAGATCCAGAGAGAGGCATGAGCCTTGGTAATTACAGCAAAAGTCTGGAAGGTTTCATTTTTCATTCTCCTGCTGATTTGTATTAATGACCTTGGGCAAGTCACTTAACACCTCTGATGAACTTTCTGCTTGGGATCAAGACGCTGGTTATACGATAAAACTCAAGCAGCAGAGAAGGAATGTCTATAAGCATCTCCTCAGGAGGGTTCAATCTGTTTTCTTGGGAAACAACATCTGGATGGGCTTTTCAGTATGGGAAAGGCTGCAAGAATGGCATATTGTTTTAGGAGTGTAACTTGTCATATTTTGCATATCAGATATGAAATAGTATCACCACCTTTCCTCATATTCATAGGAAAAAGATTTTACTCAGAAGTCCTCTTAGTCATCTGCGGTGTAATTTGCTCCTGGGAAGACGGAGTAGCCTCCAATCTATTCCAGGTTCATCGCACACATGCCCTGTGCTGCTTCTCAGCAGGAAAATGAATTCCACCTCTTAGACCCAACAGATGCACACGGCAGGTTCTACCTGTTATACTGAAAAAGGCCTTGGGACAAACAAGTGACTACCAAATACCTGCCAAAGAGACAGAAACTCAAACTCTTTGGTTGCTTTTAACTTAATATTTCTTAATTAAAATAAAATTGAAGAGAGGGGAGAGAAAAAAACCCAACCCTTAATTGTGTCAGCCATGGAAGAAATCTGAGATTTGAGGGCTCCAGAGAAGAGAAAGTCCTTTTGGATTAAAACTCTACATTTTATATTTTATCTCCAAAAGGCTATAAATGAGGTTTGGGATTTAAAAAAGATTTCATATGATTTCGTAATTACCCAAGTTACTATTACCTGATTAACACAGGAATCCTAATAGTCTGTTGCGCTTTCATTTCTCCAGTTGTGGTTGTCATGGGGCTCGACACCTGTCACCTGTTCATTTACAGGCATTTTAATTAACCTACATTATGTATGCTTTTTTTTTTCCTTGGATTTAGTGCCTGAATTTCATATTAAAAAATAAAGTTAATAGCTACCTGAAGGAGGGCTGCTGCCAAAACATTCACAGTCAATCCTGCCACATCCATTTATCAGTACATGTCGCAGCGGCAGCAACCACCAGTGCTTAATTGGAAGAAGTACAGGATAGAATAAATTCCTTCTTGCAGTGACATAGGTCTGACACCCCGTGCTACAAATATAGTCTTTCATGGGGTTCTATGTGCAGCTATAGTCAACCTGGATACAGCTGGTTGCATTTGGACCTGCTTTGTGGGTTCTAATTCAGATTAAAGTCCTTTTGATTTTGCCTAAATATTGACAGAAGAATCAAGCCTGCTACTTTGAAAAGAAAATCCTAGGAAAAGGAGTAAAGAGGTAAAAATATCAGTGACAAAAATTTATTTATTTAGATTCTTTGAAAAGGTTCTCCACAACCATTTAGAGCAGGCTGTTTCCACATTTTCCCTCCTGTTGCACCTGGACTGGCCTCACAAAGTGATGGAATTTACCCTAAAGGCCAAGCAGCTCAGGCCCTGCTTCACGACACAAACTGAAATACAGTTTATTCTAGAGTCCCAGGTACCCACTCAGGTCTCTACAGAAGGTCCTCTGCAAAGAGAGGTCTGCCCAGCATTTTGCTTCTACATATGCGGTAGAAGCAGACGCTTGCTTCTATGCAAGTAAATTAAATGTACCTGAGAAAGCTCCCAGGCAGCAGGGTGAGCTGGCATGGGGTGGCTGAGAACCATCCATTCCTGGCACGGTCTGCCTCCTGGGCCGTGCAAGGAACACGTGGGACATGGTGGAAAGACCATTCTAACACCCTGGACAACCTTACTCAAGTGCCTGGGAATGCCTTTGGCATTCTGATTTACATGTAAAGACAAATCCTTACTGTCTGAGCTTTTAAAGTGGCCTGTACAAGATAGGGAGTGGCCCCTCTGCTACAGTCTAGATCTGAAATGAATGCAAAATAGCAACGCGTATTTACTGATTCACACAGTCATGCCACGGAGCCATTCGCATCTTTAAAACTGGCACCTCATCACTGAGGTCTGTTCTTCTCACAGTCTGGCTCTTCCCCTTCCCCTCTGGGCGGAGGCAAACCTTCTCTGACTAGAAGGAAAAAATAAAAGAAACGGAGTTGCCAGACTTCCACTTTACTTAAAAAGCCTGGTTTAATTTTCTAAGACACACTGCGCTTTGTGCCGTGAGAGTGACCAAGCCTGGGCCCTGAAAGTTTCCAGGAGAAGCGTGTTTGCAAGTGCAGATTCCACCCAGAGTGACCTCCTCCTGCTTTCCGAGTGGTGACGAATTTGGAAACACACTCGGGTTACCAGCAGCTGGGAGCATGTTTTGTTATAATCAACAAAGCGTTCTCAAGTGCAGACACAATGATAATGTCATGGGGCTCTAATATGTTAGTTAATATGAAGCAGTTAAAGGGTTTTTTTCATTTTGTACAGGCCCACGATGATCCTCAAGGCTGACAGATAAAGACGCGTGCATTTAAGAGACACAGCGTTGGTGATTATACCCCACTTGGACCATTAACTCTCTGAATTCTCAATATTCTACCCACCCCAGAAGGAATTCACAGGTTAGCGTAAATGCGACTGCAGTATGCTTTCTGTGGTAGTACCTGACTAACAGCAGCTCACAGACCCTAAATGGATTCTGTAGCAGCCTACAGATCCTACCACTTGGGTAGCCCGGCTGGAGGACAGTGATAGTAAATCATACCCAAAACAGCGCAAAATCCACCCTGCTGCACGATGCTGAGGAGGGCACCAGTGCTTCGAAAGACATTGGGGGCACAGCACAGTTTACGTGGAACCATTTGTGGTTTAAATCAGATAATCAATATACACCTAAAGACATTCAACTGTCTCCTTTGACAACAGATAAACAGAAATTACTTGTTAATTGGGTCTGCAAGCACCAGGATACAGCTTCCAGTGAGACAACTCTTTCAGGTAACAGTAAGAAGGGTGGAAGCTGCAGACCGCCTGTCAGCGCTGCAGGCACAGTACTGACTACGAAACGCTTTTGTGTTAAGACTTTACACAATTCCTAGACAGGACTGGAAAGAATGGACTGTTTGGTCACATCAACATGAATAAATATATCAGAGCCATCACCCAAACGATGCAGAGAACAGCCTACCCTCCACTCAAATAGGCCACCTGTCTGTGCACCGGAAAATTGCTCTATTCATTCGAATTCGCTCTTCAAAACCTGCTCCTGTTCACACAGACATAGCAACAACAACTAATAATAAACCCACCAGCAGCGCACCACCCCTTGGCTTCACACCCTCGCGGCTAAAGGAAAATTAGTAAGAAGCCTGATACAAATCCTTTAAAAAAAAAAAAAAGGAGAGCAGAGCTCAAGAAAACTGATGGCAACATTGATAATGAAAACAAAAGCCACATTTCATGTAAGGCAAGAACTCCAGCTTGTTTGCAACAGGAGGGAATTTAGCCTGCTCGCTGCTCCTCTCTTCTCCTCTCTTTCCCTCCAGCGTACATTAACTGCACATTCTTCTGCGCGTTCCCAGCCCTTTGTCTGATACTTGATAGATAAATCTGGGGTTGGGGGAGACGGGGACACGGGAGCACTAGAGTTGATGCCGGGTTTGACAGTTCAGCACCCTCCAGGCCGGGCTGCCTGCAGCCTCACACCTGAAGGGCCAGTTCCACTTGTGCAGGGCTGCAGCAGACGCGGCGCGGCAGCGCTTCGCCAGCCACTCTGCACAGATGTCAAACGGCTGCGGAGTGCGGATCCCGGCCCCCAGATTTTAATTCTTAAAGGATTAATTGTCGAGATGAGCTGCACTTCAGTACAGAATGAGAGACGAGCTTTTTCTTTTTAGCATCGTCTCTGCTCCTCAGAGCCTGGATCTAAGCCATCCTTTTCCCTCTCTGTTTTGCCCCTCCACTTCTCGGAGCCATCTTCGCCTGCAGTGTCTCTTGCATCGACAGCCAGGCAAGTACAGCTGGGAACTCTCCCAGGGCCTGTAACTTCAACTGCACACAGTCTCCTGCTTCAGGCAATGATCTGCTCTGGTTCTTCCTACTTTGGCAGCTCTTTATCACTACCAAGAAGGACAATAAACCCCTCAACTCCATCTCCCCAACCGCGATCCCGAACGTTATGCATTTGTGTCAGTGCCTTTGAGTCACGCAGGAAGCACAGCCACGGGGAGGAGGGGGCTTCGCCTGGCAGAGCGAAGGACTTGCGTTTCAATCCACCTTGCCAGCAGCAAAACAAGAGCATAATTCTTACTGAAATGCTTCAGAGCAGGGGCAGGGAACCTCGAGGGAAATGTCACCACGACTGGGCGCATGAGGTGAATGTGACCCTCTAAAATTAGCAGGAACTCCCACATCCCTTTCTTAGCATTGCAATAAGTAATTCTCCACGAGTAGGGAAAATAAAGGCTGGAGCATACGGTTTCTATCTGTGCTGCACAGAAACTGATTAAAAATGCTAACAACCATGATTGTCCAACAACCAGGAGCTCCCAAGAGGCTCATACACACAGATGGTGATTAGTTTGGGATGGCCAGAACAATCACTAGTACCATGTTGCAGTAACACCCACAGACTATCTGTCACAGTCCCAGGAGACACTTAAAGGCTGTTTACTTCATACAGTTAACTTGAACCATAAGCTTTACAAGCCTCTCTGATACATTTTTAATCACTCTCCTCATAAACCTATAACATTTCCCTGCACTGATACATGTTTGGGATCCGTGTACCACAAAACCAGGCTGGAGGAAGGCTAAACGCGACCGTCCCCGGCGAGGCCACCGTGCCGCTAGCGGGTAGGTCCAATACGCCGAATGTTTCCGAGCACTGTGTGTGTTGTTGCTTCCAGTACTACATTTCTTCCAGAGATCATCATCTTTCTTTAAACAAAATGAACAGTTTTGTAACTTAGACCTCTCAAAAAGGAATCTCCAAACAGCAAAGCAACCGTGCCCTTCCCTACCAGGCAAACTGCGGGGTCCCGATTCTGCAATTCACCTCACGTGAGTGAACAGGGCTCTTTTTGACCGTGCAAAGCTCCAAGTGCGAATTGAGGAATTAATCACTCCTAAAACTCTGTCCAGAGTCAGGACTGGGGAATCAGCACCAGACACCAACGCTTAGTTCTGTCATCTCAGCAATTGCTCGAGGGAGTTAGTGCAGTGAAGTCATTGGGAAAGCAGGTTAATTTATGGCAGAAGGAGATGTGGGGCATCAGGCTGTGGAAAGCCACTTCTGCTGCCTCTTTCGCTGGTGTAAATTTAAATAACTCCCACAGAGAAATCTGAGATTCACACTGAGCAAATGTTAGTAGACTCTGCTTCTCCTCTGTTGTCGTTTTTTTCTCCATTAATTGCCTCATCTGTTTGGAGAGAATATGTACCCACAAATGGATTTTTATTTTAATGTTTCCTTTGCCACCTATAAAGTTGTTTCTGCTTCTGTCCCTTACCCGTATGAGATCACTTCCCACCTCTGTGCAGTATGAGGTAGCCTGGTTTAGAGGTCTCAGTGCAGATCACAGGAACTAGAAAGTCATGGCTTCACTTGGTGACCTTCAGCAAGTGATAACGGGATGGTGTTAGAAGTGGAATGAAAATACTGAAAAACTAAAAGGTGAATGAAATATGGATGAATTGATTAATATATGGCTTTGAAAATTTAAAATGCTATAATACAGAAGTGCCAAGTAGTATTATGGATATGTATGAAGATCAGCAGTTGTATTAGTGGGGAAAAGAATTCCTTCTTTATAAAAAAATTGCTCAAAACACACAGCTGCTATAGGAGTTACTTACTACCACTTACTACCACATTTACTACCACAGAAACTTCCCCTATTTACTAAAAATATAGGTTGCCATAAGAATTTGATGCAGACTTTGAAATACAAGACTCACTTCTATTCTATTGGGGAGCTTTGGTTTTTTCATTATCTATTTTTAAAACCTACCACAGATCTGTCCTTAAAAGCAATTTAAAAACATAAGTACTGCAAATTTCCAAACACCAGACGATATTTTTATTTACTTCATTTCTACTTTGACTCACACGTTGCAAATCTGAAGTGTAAGAATCCTTACTGGCATCTCCACAGCACTGACTGACTAGGAAGATGCCCAAAGACCTTTTTATCTCAGCTTTGCTTTTAAAGGTTAGCGAAGATATTGGATTATATATCGCTCAATTTGATATCACATTGGATGTACAACCTAGCCTACGGAGACGCAACAACTCTCGCAACGTGTGTGTGGGACTTGCACACCTACTCCTCCTCTTACGCTCCTCTACAACGGTGCTGGGACCTTTCACACTCCCATGCAGCTCTGCAGTTTGTCGTCCTTTAAGACCCAAGATACTAAATGAAAGCGAGAAATACTTGACAGCAGTTTGGTGGTTGATGTGTCGAGACCGCCCACCAGCGTGCTGGCCAGCACTGTCTCTGTTGCTTCCCTGCAACTCTTGCGCTTGTGCATCCATCTGTTTCCTATCTCCTGAAATGGTGAGATCACGGCAGGGACGATCTCTGTTTTGTGACTGTGCAGCACCTACCAAAAGGGGCTCTTGTCTGTCCTAGGAGATCCAGGCAACTATGCTAATTCAATATCGATGACAGCATCTGAAGTGAAAGAAGTCTTAATGGTGTGAAGGCCACTGGAAGACTGCTTGAGTAGCTGTGACCTCCAGCCCCTGGGGCAGAAGCGCACAGTTGATATGATGCAGCAACAACTCTCCCTGTCACACCGGAGCTGGTAATTCACACTGGTGACCAAACTGCATGCTTTGGTGTGACGCAGCAAATCCACAGCAGGGATGAAAACAGAACCCAGACCAGCCAAAACCCTGCTCTGTGCCTCAACCAGCAGAACACGCTTTCTCCTTGATAAGACTCCTTCCACATAATACTGAAGCTTTGGGCCCTGTTTTCCAGACGCAAATATTAACACATTTTATAGGGTTTGCATGGCAAGGTTTCGGTAGCGGGGGCTGCAGGGGCGGCTTCTGTGAGAAGCCGCCAGAAGCTTCCACCATGGCTGACACAGCCCGTGCCAGCCGGCTCCGAGACGGACCCGCCGCTGGCCAAGGCCGAGCCCGTCAGCGATGGCGGCAGCGCCTCTGGGAGAGCAGAGTTCAGAAGGGGGAAAATTACTGCACAGCTGCAGCGGGGGAGAGGAGTGAGAAGGTGTGAGAGGAGCAGCCATGCAGTCCCCAGCCCGGGGCAGGAGGGGCAGGAGGGCTCCAGGCGCCGGAGCAGAGGGTCCCCGGCAGCCCCCGGGGGGAAGGCCCCGGGGAGGCCGGCTGTGCCCCTGCAGCCATGGAGCCCCACGGGGAGCAGATCTGCACCCGCACCCGGGGAGGGCCCCACGCCGGAACAGGGGGATGCCCGAAGGAGGCCGTGACCCCGTGGGCAGCCCGCGCTGGGGCCGGCTCCTGGCAGGGCCTGTGGCCCCGTGGGGAGAGAGAGGAGCCCCGGCTGGAGCAGGTTTGCTGGCAGGACCTGGGACCCCGCGGGGGCCAGGCTGGAGCAGCCTGTTCCTGAAGGACGGCACCCGTGGGGGGACCCGGGCCGGAGCAGCCTGTTCCTGAAGGACGGCACCATGGGGGACCCGGGCCGGAGCAGCTCACGCAGAACTGCAGCCCGTGGGAAGGACTCACGCTGGAGAAGTCCGTCGAGGATGGTCTCCCGTGGGAGGGACCCCACGCCGGAGCAGGGCAGAGCGTGAGGAGTTCCCCCCCTGAGGAGGAAGGAGCGGCAGAGACCAGGTGTGATGAACTGACCACAGCCCCCATTCCCCGTCCCCCTGCGCCGCTCGGGGGGAGGAGGGAGAGAAATGGGGAGGAAGGGAGGGGTGGGGGGAAGGTGCTTTAAGATTTGGGTTTAGTTCTCATTACCCTACTCTGATTTGATTGGTAATAAATTGAACTAATATTTTCCCAAGTCGAGTCTGTTTTGCCGGTGACGGTAACTGGGGCACGATCTCTCCCTGTCCTTATCTCGACCCACGAGCCTTTTGCTGTATTTTCTCCCCCCTGCCCAGCTGAGGAGGGGAGCGACAGAGCGGCTTTGGGGGGCACCTGCCATCCAGCCAGGGTCAGCCCACCACACATAGAAAACCTCCTTCCCACCCAACTTGCTTAGCTAAGAATGCATTGCCCAATCCAGCAGCCAAAAGGAAAAGCAAGATGATTAATGGAAATGTGCCTTGCTTACTTGTGAGCTCTCTCCGTTCCCCCACCCACACATATACATAAACTTTTACAGCTTTGGCTACTTAAGATCTTAACCAGACAATCTGCTCAGGGTTATAAACTACGGTAGGAACCCTCAGGCAACAGGGTCCCTACATTAGCAACCACTCTGTATTGAACAATCCTATTGATACTCATCAATCATTTACTTGAAAAGAAGAAGGAAATATATTAAAAGGGACTGCAGGGGATTTATCTTCCCATACTGATAAATTGTTAAAAATTAATGAACTAGAGCAACTCTGAAGGCAGTGTAAAGCAAATAAAAAAAAAACCACAACAAAAAAACCCCACCACAAAATCCCCACAGGCCCTCAGAAAGCCCTTAAAGGCTGCTTCTATGCCACAGAGACTTTGTCCTCTCTGTCCTGCTGGGCTTTTTGCTTTTGTTTTTGTGCATGTCTATTAGTGTACATGATATTCTTCATCCACTGGTCTTTTCCTGGCATTTTGCACCCCAGGCACAGATCACTTTTTAGTTTGTTCCTGGAGGAAGGGAACAAAGATGACACATTCACCGAGCAGTTTTGACCTGCATATGGGTACTATTCGTAATTCGGCAGAAAGCTATTTCAGAAAAACTGTCAAATCCTGCAGCACAGCTATAGCCACAAAATTCAGCAAGGTGCCCCAACTTTGTGCAATGCAAAGCTCCCTGGCAGCTTGGAAACAGCCTGAGGGCTGCGCTTAGCTCACGTTAAATGAAACAGATTGCAGCTGCCTTTTCTCTCATACAAAGCTGTGGACACGGAGATCAGAGGTCCCGTCATTCATTGCTCCGGAAAGTCCCCGTCACTCTATTTGCTGTATCTTTGCCTATGTCACTCCTGATCAGCCAAAGCATGTTCGTTTTATCTGACTGCATCTGATTTCATCCCTGGTGCAAATGGAGATTATGGCAAACTTATTTTCGTGTCTCTCTTGTTACACAAAGGAGAGATGTTACTGTTTTGCAAACCCCAGCATACGCTTTGTTTTGTAAACTCTGTAAGAACTTTGCACAGATGTCCTTGCTCCTATTGATCACAGTGCATCATGGATCAATACAAAGTAGATCAGATTCAAACACCGCAGGCTGCTGACTTCTCATGGCAAGTGGGATTGCTAGTGGGAATATATATGCCTATGTTGTGGATAAACTGGTGAAAATATTTACATGCTGAAACTGCAAACCCATGGTGACAAGCAGAAACTCACGTTCCTACTTTTCGTCCCTTTCATGACTAAAAAAACCTGAAAGAAAACTAAAGGAAAATCTAAACCAACCAACCAACAAACAAACAAAAAACCCAAGGGAGATTATTTTTTATATATCAAAACAAAAGATTCAGTGCTGAATATGATTATGAAAATAAAAGGGTTTTGCATATCAAAAAACAGTTACTTGTAGCTGCTCCTGTTGGGTTTTTTGGCACCAAACCAAAAGAAAACCATAAACCATCCCTTTTTCACACGCATGACAGGATTCCAAACATTGTAATTCCGTAACTTGACTAGATAATAGTTTCATTTTCATAGGAAAAGAGGTAGTGAAGTTTTGTTCCAAATGAAATTAATCCAAACACAGTAAAATCTATTTACAATCAAATCATGTTTTTCTCAGTCAGCTTTGGACTACAATATATTCAAACACAATTTTTCTTTCCTACTCCCTTGAATGGAGTTTCTTCTATGAACATTCTCTTGAGAAATACCCACTCCCACCTTTCATGTGTCCATGGCAATAACAAGCAAAAACCTAGAAGACTAAACATACAAGATCAGGAGCAGTATTCAGACTGAAAATGAAAGTAAAAAAGCCCACACATTTGCACGTACGTATGTGTCTTTGTACATACCAGATCATGTGTGGTAAAGGACACAAACATCGATTTAATTTGCAGCTGCTCACAGATGGTAACTTCCCATCCTTGCTCCCATGAATCATTTAAGCCTTACTCCGAAGCCTCCCAAGTAAGACTTAAGCAATGCAAGAGGCCTCGAGCTAGCCCCTTTGCACGCAGGTGAAATCCACCTAAGTTCTTCGTTACGTACGGGAAAAAATGAGGCCTATCTAATAAAATTAATAGCAATAATAATACTTTGCATTTCTAAAATGCCTTCCAGCTCAGGAACTCAAGGCTTGATAATTAATGCCTCTTTAATTTTATTTCTATCGATTAAAGATCCAGCGGAACAAAAAAAGAGTCTATTAACGAAAGCTAATGTGATTTTCAATAAGAGTTTGTTAAAGTGAGGAGCAGTAATCTTGCCATTTCAGCTGTAACAGACAGACATCTAGACGGTACATATGTCCATACATTCCCTAAATTAGCGCACCCTCCACTCGGCAGTTGTTCTGGGAAATTAGGCGGTTGTGTGTAACTGTAATGAGGTCATACCGGGTCTGATCTCCACTGGGATTTAATTAACTCTGAATCTTATAAATATTGTGCTGAATTATAGTTAAATTTGCATAAAGGTTAGAATCAAGCTGGACCAGCCCCATTTGTCAGAACAGGCTAAAAATAAAATCTCCGAGCAAAGACCTTTTAAACAATGTTTTTGTATTGCTGTACAGCCTTGTTTTGATCTGGGCCTGGAAATGTATTTAAGGGGAAGGAAGGTTGAGGGGGAGGGGGAGAAGGAGGTTATATTTCAAACAGACTTTCTAGATAACTTCAAACAGACTAATAGAATGGCGGTTTGCAGCCCTGAGATAACCCGTTCCTCCAATGGCCTTACACTCAGTAAAAGGAGATTGTATCAAATATATACACAGCTATCAAGAAATCTTTCACCCTTTTTTATTTTTATTATTAAAGTAATGCCAGACATAAAATATCATTGCCAGGCAGACCAGAATGACAAAAACGACAAAGGAGGAGGCAAAAGCGAGAGCCGTGGGAGGCTCTGCTCCAGAGAAAAGCAGGTCTGTGGCCTCCTTTCCTAAAATCCGTACTTGGGTTTTACCCAGGCACGAGTCCCACGGCTTCTGAGGAGAACCAAGCGAAGATGACACAGGGACTTCAAGACTTGGGCCCACTTTACGACATGCCATGCACTCACGCCCCTCAATTAATTTCAAACTACTGTAGTCCCAGCCAAAGCACTTCCACCCTAAGTACACCTTGGCACGATGCAGAGTTGACACAGCCACCCCTTGTTGTCGTGTGGCCAGAGGCAAGAGGCATAGAGCTGGGAAAGGAGACAACCAGCATGGTTCAGCTGCCTTGGTTTGCAGGCTCTGGGCTGCAAGGGCAATCGAAGGGCAGCTGGAAAGGCTACTGGTCTTCCCTGCCCCTCCATCTCCTGCGCTAACGTGCTGGGGCTGGTACAGTTTGCCTCTAGCAGGGAGAACAGCAGCACGCTCCCTCATGGCTGCACACCACCACTGAACGTTCACCCAAGAACCATTTAATTCATGGGTAACATCCCTGCTTGCTGAGGTTCACCCAGCAGCACCTTGCCAGCCAAGCCAGACCGCTAATCTTCTGTCAGCAGGACCCTGCTGGCACGTCCTTCTGTCCTTTCCTGCAGCAGTCCCACAGATGTGAGCCAACCTCCCTTTCCTGGCCAGCCTGTCAAACAGCAAGGAACTAGATGAGCTCCGATGTCCCTGCCAATACGTTCCATAAGCTCCAAGTGAGTTTTTCTCCCTGCCAATATGCACGGTGCTGTTCAAGAACAGCTCTGTATGCTGGTCACACACTCGTGGATCTGCTCAAGGATTGTCCCTGAAAACCATCTGGCACCGGTGTCAGCCAAGGCATGCCACAAATTGCAAAGCAGAGCTCGCATCACAGTCATTCATCCCAGTGCATGAGCTGACATGAGCACAGGAACAGGGGAGGAAGGGACAACCTGTAGAAATCACTGGATGGATGAGGCCATCAGGAGACATTATAGTACCTGGAGCAACCTTGCTAAGTGAGGTGAAAAAGAATAAAGCTCTCTGTTGCCAAACCTGCACTGGAAGCTACAGACAGATTCACCCTGGCGGGTTGGATCACACTGCTTTATGCTTCACTTAACCTGGCACTGCACTCTGATGGACGTGCTGGAGCAATTGCCTCTTCCATTCCCTGCCTTGCTACATTGTTGGGTGGGGAATGCTTTAGAAAGGCTAAGCAATACGAACTTATAAAGCAGTTGAAAAGTGTAATCTGCATCAAAATATGAACAAGAAATAAATTTTGTTAACTAGACTCATTAATGAAGATGTCTTATTTTCTATGACAGTTGCATGGAAAACAATATTCAGCAGGGCTGCAATCAGAGTGGATCAAGGAGGCTACCAAAAGAGGACAAACACACCAAGGCCCACCCTGGAAGCACAATTCACACAGGAGGAAGAGATGACTGGAAAAAGCTGGAATGGCAGGCAAAGACCTGCTCCAAACATCAACGTGTCTTGCTGTGACTCCGCTCACCATGTAATTCTCGTCATAAAGCAACCCAAGACAGAAAACCATAAGGAAAATTAGTCTGTAATGCTTGTTCTAGGAACTGTCTACAGCTTCACCATCTCTCCTTCCACTTCCTTCCCTATGAACATATCAAATACTTATAAAAAGTTAAGGAATGGGAAACATAACAGTTCTCTGAATTATGCTGCACAGAGTCATGTGTAAAGTGCAGCATTAATAGATATCCATAAATGTCTACCTGAAAGCAGAGTTATATTTCCACAACTCAATGGTTTGTCAATATGTCTTATTGCCAGCTACAGTTCTGCAGCAAATCAGTAAAGCCACAGTCCAAAGGAAACTATTTTGAGCTCCAAGGAATCCTACACCACTTTTCACTCCCTGTGCATATCGTTATCATTATTACAAAGCAAAATTGTAATGCTTATGGCACATTCTGGACAGAGAACACGCACCTGCTTTTTTCTGGAAAGTGGCATTTAAAACCGGTCCCTTCCTATTCAGACTTGTTCCTTCCCTTGTGAAAATCCCTGAAGTGCATGTTGGGCATCATGTAAGCATCACTGACGCTCCAGCTTCAGCCTCTCCTGTGGTCTTCCCCTGGACTTCTACTAAGGAGCAATTTTCACCTACTGGACTTCTCCACAATTGAAACCTGTTCAGTGTTAATGGGCAAAATAACTTTGCCCAGTTCTGCATCAGCACACACCCCCACTCCTCCCCACGCAATGTCGTTATGAATAGGAACTATTGTGTGTAGGCTGAAATCCTTTGCCAACGTGGGTCTACAGCTAAGCAAAACCCATCAACCTCATGCCATTCATGTCCAGAGTGGGAAAGTATTTCATTGTGGTTGTGAATTAAGCAAGGAAAACTAGAAGGGGAAAAAAATAGGCTTAGGAAGTGTCTTCAAATATTGGACCCAAAACTAACATTTGGAAATTTCCAAAGTCTTAGGAAAAACAG
>NC_138595.1:10723201-10898201 GCF_964289735.1 Phaethon aethereus | reverse complement strand
TTGTCAAGCTCTTTTCTAAAGTGCCCGTCTCTCTAATTGCACACAGGTTCATGGCCAGAGCATTTCCATGCCCCGTTGGTCTGCACTCCAAAACACTGCTGCACGCAAGCATCGTGGGACGAGTCGGGGTGGCTGCCGCGCCACGGACGACAGCTGACTGGCCTGTTTGCATGAGGATGTGCTGTGCTCAGCCGGCTGCGGGTGAGCCGTGATTGCTCCCTGGACAGCGGCGTACCCCAGTGCTGAACACCAGGAGCTCTTGCCCACACCAACCCATCTATCCTGGACAAGGGCCCGTCAGGTAACCTAAACCTTCAACTCAGTAACGCTCCATAATGAAAGCAGGTGGTTTCTTTCCCTTCAGTGTTAAAAGATGTATAACGGAAGAGGTGCACTCTTCAGAAAGTAGTACAGTAACACAGATGTTACTCAGCCTTGGGTGAATGCCCTTGAACAAAGTCGTCTTGCCATTTGGTTCCACACATCCATTTTACAAAAAAACATAAGCCCTTGCTATTGCAATTTTAATGCCAAGTTGCCATTTTAATGGGTTCTTTCCCATTAAAAGCTCATGGTTGATATTGCAGCTATTTGCCCTCAAAATAGGAAAGAAAAATGGTGAAAACGTGTGCAAAGGGAATCAAAAAGCGGGGTACCTCTTGCTCCTAAGCTAAAACTCTTGGTTCTGACACCAGCTGACTTCAGTGGACAGTGTCAGATACGCTTGCAACACCCTGAACTGAGTTTGCACAGCTGGTGTTCACGGCCTGCAGCTCTCATTTCCTTTTTCACTGGGGCTAGAAGCATTCATTCCCTCGGAAAATGAAGCCAATGTGTTTCAAGTTGGAGAATGAAAACAGAGACTATCCAATTCATTTCTAGCTCCCAAGACTATATTGGTGTGCCTGATACTAAAGTGTTCCCAAAGAATAAAGAAAGATAACCTCCCCAGCTGTAAAATAAGGCCATGACTCTGAAGGGCACCAAGTTGTTCATTAGAGGGTTCTACAGAAAATATTAAGGGCACCAAATGATCCCACCATTTCCAGCTTCCCTTTCAAGTGATTCATCTCCAGATCAGACCTGCATTCAAAACCCGGTCATTGGAATGGACCCTCATTACCTGTGCTATCAGCACCATCCATAAATGTATCCTTTACCTCCTAATTAGGCCAACAAAGGAGAGCTATTAACAGCTAAATGTGTTACAAATGCAGCATTAGGGATAGAGACTATTGACCTTTTTACTCCGAGTGATCTATATACCCCTTTGTTCTGCTAAACACAGCTTCCCCTTGCCAGGGCATCACTGGTAAAGGGAATATAATCTGTTCTCTGATTGCACACAGGCTTTCCTTGTACTCAATTAGAAAAATAAAGAAAGAAGTTATCTGTACATCTTGCAAGGAAAATCGCCCCCCCTCCTTAGTACATACAAAACTCACAATCGGCATTGAAAGCCTGAATTTGGCTAGTACTTGTTGAAGTCAATGAAAATGGCTACTGCGGAGTAGCACACAAAATCTGCCTGTCAGCAACCTCAGATGACCTGGAAAGACTATAGAACAACACTGCGTATCTTCATACACTCTGATTTTTATATCAGCTGAAGTCTTAGGAATCATATACATATTTTTAAATACAATTGAGATCATCAGTTGAAAAAAAGAAAAAAAAACCCTCAAGGAATTCAAACTCTACATAATATGTGATAATAAGGCTGTTATTGTGAAGGACTCCCTAATAGTGTATTTATTCACCTGCTCCCCATTAGGCAGATCTGTTAAACCAGCACTTTGTCCATCAGCACTCGAGTGCTTAAAGCTGAGTATGCCTCTTTCATAATTGCTGGCACCAGCCAAAGCCAAATTCTGAAACCTCTGTGAATGGAGCTTGCATTGTCTAGCATGCCTGAGAGATTCCTGCCGTGCTCAGCTGTCAGAGATGCCACAGCCTCACCACTAGCTCACCTGACAGAAGTCGTAAGGAAAGACAGTGTAAAACCAGGAAAAAAAGCAGAAGGAAAAAAAAAAAAAGTAGTAGCCACAAGAATGCAGGAACGGTCAATCCTCACCTGATACTTTCCTCTCTTCCTCACTTTATAAAGTTAAATGCTATCTGAGATTTATTGCTGTGAGAAGGAAAGTTAACCACATAATCAATAAAAAAAAAATCCAATTACAGTCTATGGTGGAGCAACATTGCATATAATAAAAGTCTCACTTACAAGGATCTTAACCTACTTGGTAGTTCAGTTATGCAGTGGATATTAAGTCACACGGCTATGAACATGAAACCAGTGGCGCCAGACTGGGCTTGCATTCACAGCAAACACAATGAATGTTTTCCTACCGGTGGGAAGGGAAAAGGCACAGACACTGCAATAAAGTCTTACTTGAACCTACTAAATCAGCTCACAACAAGCATCACTGAGTGTTGACCAGCTCCCCCAGCAAGACAGGTCATTACAGTCCCACCATCCTCCCTGGAAAGGCATTTCTTTTAGTTAAGGTGATTCTTTTCAAGGCACGTCAAAGTATTTCTCCCTTTCTTTCCATTAATCACCATTTGTCCAGGTGGAGCTTTTGCTACCTGTAAGAAATATTCCCAGAAAACCCATCGACTTTGTTTCAGATACTCAGACGTTCCATATTGCAACTGGAAGTCTGCAATATGGTAGATCTGGGTGAAAAAGCGTGCACCTCTAAACCAGAGGAGAAAGCGTAACTACTCCATTGGCAGAGCACAGAATGGCTTTGTAGGTTTGAAATCTGGCTTTGCCCCGGTTTATCACAGGACACTGGGGAAATCATAGCATATCTCAGTTCCTGTATTTGTAACACAAGGATGAGAGTATCAGCATAAAATCTTTTCATATCTATGTAAAAAAAGCACTCTGATATCATGCGATGAAGCATGTTTTTAAATGCTGGAAGTATCAGGTCACAGTTTCATATTTCTTACTATAGGATGACCACTCTGCCATATCTTCTGTCAATGCATATTTGATTTGAATTGGGCCGGAGCGAACTGGCAAGAAATACTTACGCTTTTGTCTTGGCTGTGGGGGGAAAGGTGATGCCCGATCCATGGCAAAATCAGGATGACTTGATCCAACACGCAGTCCTCCAAGACAAAGTTATCCCTTTTAAATTTTGGACTACATTTGAGTCAGCAGGGTTTCTAGTACATTAGCACTTGGTGTCATATGACCATGGATTTGTTAAAATCCAAAATAATTTGCCTAAAACAAGATTTACCTTCCATGGAACCACTGTCTTAGTTCTTCTTGACCTGAAATAAAGAGTATCAGCACTGCAATAACCTACATCTGGCATAACCTTGTGTTTTAGCAATACATTAAGAAAGTTGCATTTATGACTTTTCCCATGAAGTCACTAGAGAGAGGAGGTTGTTCACACAATATGATGATACAGGAAAAAATGTGGCACGTGTAAAAGAAAAGTCCTGCAAAAACACGCAGAGCAGAGATGTGAGGAAGCAACATGAGCCTTCACAGCACAGTTTTAGCATCACAAGGCAACACTGAGCACGTTAGAGTAGATGACAATGATTTTAAACTGGGTAACACCTGTGTCTGCTTTCAGTTATATCAGTACAAACCAGGGGCAGGTCCCTCAGCACAGAATAGACTGGAAACATTGCTTCTGCCTCAGCTCAGCAAAGCAAGATCAAGACAGCAGAGCTACAGCACTCCCCGTGAGACAGTCGAAAGACCGGAGGGTACATCAGCACACTGCCACGTGCTGGTGTTCAAAGACTTGAGACGTGCATGCCGAGCAGCATGCCACCGCTGTTACACCCCGCTTCTCGGCAGGACGCAATGTGTCACACAGGCACACCCTTGGAGTTTAAAAGGCCAAGACAAGAGAGAGAAGCATCCTCATTTTAGAAATAGTAAAAGGAGAGCCTCATCCCTGTGAGAGTTTTGCCCTTTAACTCCACTTCATTTCTATGGGAGCTGGCACCTAAATACTTCTGAGAGTCTAGCCTTGATCTATCTGCATCACACAGATGCTGGGGCACAAGCCAGGCAGCCAACAAAGGCTATGAATCTCAGTCCAGTGCCCCCATTCAATGGCACATTTTCCTCAAGGATCTTTAGAGATGCAACACACTTGTACAAAGTGACACAAATGAAGCTAAACCTTGAAAAGGTTTTGAAACTTAGACTAGCGGAGTCACCTAATGATGATGTCTACCAGAAACTGCTCCTAGTCTCTTCATAGATCACCTGTTTGGTTGGGGTTTGTTCTTAAAGGTTTGCCCGGACCAGCTGCAACAAGAAAAGGTGTTGTGAACATGAGCAAAATAGAAATTATTTTCTGGATTTTAGTTAAATCACATCTAGTTTAAGCCTTAAAGAGAAGGCAATTGCCAAAACCAAAGCAATCCCTCTTTTCTTTTTATATGCATTGTATCCCCCAGTTGTATCCTGCTGCAAATGGTTCATGGCTAATTGAGTAACAAGAGAGGTGTCTTTCTTAAACAGCATAAATCAGTCACTGGTATAAATGGCTACTGTTGGACGATTTTACAGAATGACTTCCACTAGTGGTGGATTCTTCATAGGGAAACAACTCATTTTTCCTATGGAGCCACTGCATCTACACATCAAAGCTACACCAAGGGGAACAAACAAAACAAACCAAAAGAAGACAAAACCCACTCCAGAGACATCTATCTCACCTTTGAAATTCATGCCTATTTTTACTGCTGCTTCTATACTGCCATGGTCCCCTTCAGCCTGCTGCTGACCACACTGCCTGCACGACAGCTTGCAGGTGGAAGAGCACCTCTCTTGCTTTGCAAATGCTTTCAGTGGAAATTCCTTGAATGTAACAGCTTCTTGGGTCTGGAAGAGTGCGGTGATCAGCCAATATCCTCTAGGATTGGGGAAAAGACAGGAAGGGAATGACAGTCTCGAGGCATAATCCAGACATCAGGCAGAAGCAGCAGTACAGCAGGATGAGGGTGTTATCTACTAAAGTCTTCCACAAAATCTCAAGTCGTGCCTTCTGCCCTTCTCCAGAAAGCAGCGGCAGCAGCACCGTGGCAGCTACTGATAGCCAACCCAGCTTTCCTCTCTCCTGATGCAGCTACAGGCTGGGTTGTTCTTCCTACCTGGATGTTCCGAGAGGAACAGATGCCATGGGTTAGGTGAGCCACACTGGCTCTCACTAGACAATCTCAGTACCATTTTGCAGGCTGGATATAGCCCACAGACCTCCATTCTGAACTGCCTGAAGCAACGGATGTCACATGATGCACAGGGATCGGTGAGGTAAGATCAATGCACGGAGCACATCTAGAGCAGACTGCTCATGCATATTCTTGACAAGATCCACAAACCGTGCAAGAAGGACTCCTGTTCTAGGACCCATCCAAGCAAAGACTGAGCCCGTACGAAGAGGAGAAGTGTTGGATGAACTATGCTGGACACAGCAGCCAATTAAGGGAAGGGGAGATGAAGGCTGGGGACGCATGGCAGTTTCATCCATGCTCTGGTTGGGCTCAACCCATTCCTTACGCCCTGTCACCCTGCCAGTCAACGCCGCCTTGAGTTTAATAGCTGCCAAAAGCACGAAATCTGTGTCGTCTTTGCACTCAGTAGCTGCATTCTTGGATGCAAACATTAGCACTTTACCCTAACCCAATTAATACCTAGTGTTCAGTCACAGCACTGATTAACATGTTGTTCACAGTGATTAAAACATTTCTTCTCGATTACCATACAGTTAAATGCTTGGAAGAGAGCTATAGTTAATGGAATACAGGCAAGGTTGCAAATCCTGGCTGTCACACTTGGGGAGGGGAAGGAAAAACCCCAGCCTTTTTTCCTGCTTCTTCCTCTTCTTTTAGAGTTGCTAATTAAGGGCTGAGTTTTTGGGCAGAGAAAGAGGGGGGTGGAGGATGGGGAAAAGGAACTTTAGGTAATTGAAAGAATCCAATTCATGCAAGCGCCCAACTGGTGCTAACCTACATCATTAAAGTTGCCAGCTAACAAACATCAAACACAGGCCAGTATTAATGAAGCAGATGTATTAATTTCCGATTTCTGAGAAAGCTAGCAACTGGCTGGCTTGCTGGCTTCCTCTGTCTCTCACTCCCTCTCTCTCTCTCCCCATCTGACAGCACTATTAATGATCTTTAATGCCCCACAGGCACTAATGGGTCCCGCTGGGAGTCCAGAAATACTGCAATTTGTATTGAGGATTTAGACATAACAAAAAAAAAAAAAAAAAAAGAAAGAGCCCTCTGCTCTGGGGAGCAGGCGCTTGATCAGTCATTTCCCCCTGTGGAATAGCACAACAGAATAATAAATGACAGCTCTGCGATTAAATCAAGCCTTCTGCTTTAAGTGCCAGAGAGTGTGTGATTGTCACTAACAATCTACCGCTTGTTAACACCGCTGGGGTATAAGCAAACAGCAGTCAACACTCCCCTGCCCCCCCAAAACGGAGGCGGTCTACCTATTACTTCATTTATATATCTATCTATCCTGAGGGGAAACAATTCCCTGTAGGTGTGGGTTGGGGGTGTTATTGTTATTGTTGTTGTTTTTAAATAACTTTTATTATTCATGTATTGAAAACCTGAAGGGAAAAGGGGAGGAGGGAAAAGCCATCTGCTGCCCCGTTCGATTGGGCAATTCCTCCCGGCCGCACCCGCGCGCAGGACGTGCGCCGATGCCCCGCAGCCGCGGGAGCAGCGCCGGCACCATGCCAGGCACGGGCAAGGCCGCACCAAGCTGCCCTCTCCAGAACCGTGGAGATGAAGGGGCGAGCCTCCCTCCCAGCAGCCTGAAGCTGGAAGCTACCTGATTTTAGCAGTGGTCGCAGCAATCCTTTTGTGTTGCTTCGTTAAGGGCAAATTTGGTATCTCTGCCTTTCCCCTCCTCGTCCCATGTCAATCCATTATGGTTTAGACTGTGCTCGTTTCACCCAGCAAAGAAAACACAACGGCCCTTGTAACTAAAGCTCTGCATTTGCCCATGGATACTCAGCGGTAATACCCAGACCAAACCAGACCTGGATAGTACAATATATACCCAGAGATTGAGGACGTCCTCCCTGAAGTCAATCCCCAAACTCCCACCAAGTTCAAAGGAAGCAAGGCTGAGCCCCCAGGCTGCTTCTGAATGCGCCAAGAGCATGAATTATCTGAGCGGGATAATTATTTTTCTTAGCCAAGAGGCAAGGTATCCTGTCTCACTGATACAAACTTCAAATATTACCCTGCTGTTTCATTTAGATGGAGACCAAAGAAAGGCACAACAGCTTATTATCATGGAGTTTTATGTTCAGATGGAAATATATCAGGGATAAGGTTTTAACTCTGACATTAGCTGTCCAGACATTTTCATAACACCAATAACATTTGGAATTTCATCTATGAAATTACTCACATCTTAAGCATTTTAGATTTATGGTTTAGACATAAAGAGACTTTTTGACTCCATCTGACAGAAGAAAGCAACAGATGGAGAGGAGGGCTGGGCAATAAAAAAACCCAGGAACATCAACTTACCCCAGAACAATTCCTTAAAAATTGGCCTTCGTATTTGCCTCCAGATGAAATGGAGATGCTGTTACATACAATTTAACTATAAATTACTTCTAGGTGATGAATGGAATGAGTAAGAGTTTTGGTTTTAAATACTGCTACTTGAATCTTTTTTAACTTCATGAACAGGCTGTTAATTTGACAGCAGATTGGTGTGCCCAAACTTTCTACGTGCTAATACACACATGCACAGCCATTTATTATGTTTCTCCTCTACTCTCAGAGTTAGACAAAATACTCTGAAGATCTGTAATAAACTCATGATTTCTTGGAGGAACAATTTAGGTTATTTTTAAATGTAGATCTTAAAAGTTGTAAGATTACTGGATGGGAAGATATCAATCAAGTGGTTCAAAATGTCCATTCTCCTTAAGTGAGTGATGGATCTTCTTTCTTCTTGCCTGTCTTCTCCTCTTTTCTGTGTCAGTCATACATCCAGGCTGCTATTCACACTTCATTCACAATCCCCTGTACCTATAATCTCTGTTATTTTGCTGTCGACTCCTCATGCCTCATTAGGCATGTTTGACACCTGCACCTAATACCTTTTCACTAGCAATGCAGGACAGCTTTTGACAAGAACAGATATTTTTCCACAATAGCTTTAAAGAAGGTCTTCCAAGTGTGTACCTTGTGTATTTTATGGGGTTAATGTGATTTTTCCTCCTTATTCAATAAACTTACATCTCATTCCACTCTCCTCCTTAGACACAACGGAATTTTCTTTGTTTTGGTTAAAAGCACGTGCGCACATGTCTCTGAGAGGGTAAAACAGCAAAGACAAAGCAGTAATTTGGGCCAACGGGGTCTGCATTAAGTACCTAAATCAACACCAACGTGTGCATATCTATGTGCTTATTTTAAAATAATATAAACCTAATTAACATGATAGCTTTTCTATATATAGGTATAAATGACATTACTCCTACAAGAAAACTATCCTATTAATTTGGCTTGAACTACTTAAAATAGAGTACTAAATTACTAGAACTCTTGGACTAATAAATTACTGTACCGCTCAGGAGCATCAAAGTAATTCTCCTGGGACTGCAGCGTCGTTTGTTAAAGTGCAACGAAGAACTGCTCAATGTCATAAACGAGTTAAAATCACTCTAAAAGCTACCGGGTCACAAGAAGTCAAACATGATCCTACATGCCACTCATTTAGTGAGGTTAGGGCTAATTGTAGAATACCTCACTGGGAAGTAACAACCAAAATAAAATGTGTACACAAGCTGTGTTAAGCTGTTTTGTGCTTTGGCTTGGGGCAGACGGGGAGCCTGACACACCTAAATCAGCTGCGCCAGAGAAATTCCTGCGGGTAACAGTAAATACAAAATAAGTTTGGAGGCCTCAGCATGAAGGTATTGTTTGTGATGATGACAATGATGACTAAAACATGAGAATAAAGGGGCGTTCCTCTCTCAAACTGGTTTTTTTCATTGCTTATCAGAAAAAAAAATTGTGAAGGGCAGCTTGTTTTTGGCTTGGCTCTTTTCACTTGCAACTGAGAAAAACTGGAACTGATTCTTCAACAATATTCAGTCTATCCGTCAAAATACAGTTCTGTTTGTGCTGTAAACTAAGCAAAAACAAGGCAATGGTACAGGGAAATGTGTTCTATCCTTCTGCATCCTGAGCACACACAGATTTGCTTGTACCTTCCCTAACTGAGATTGGGGTGCTCTACCTGAGGGAATGAGGTCACATTTTTCAGAAATAGTAATTTCAGTAGGTGCCAAACAAGATTGTCCTGCAGCTGGTTTACAGTTCTCTTTGGTACATCAGAACAGCTGAAAGGAGTCAACCAAAAAGCAGACTGAGCACCTTTCAACACACAGTGAACTTGGACCGAGGGATGCACATTTCCTTTTTAATTTTCTTTTAAATCAGATCTCTTTTGTTGTTGTTTAATTTCTCTTTCCAGCTCGGTGCCAAGGCAAGTGTGAGGAAAGGTTGAAATGGCAATGATGATGATGATGATAATAATGATGATGGTAATAATAATAATAAAAATAATAATAAATCATCCACGGGAATCAAACATAACGATTCCAGCACAGTCCCTCTGCACTCCGTGTGGCTGGTCCTTTAGAAGGCCTCCCCTGCTATGTTCTTATACAAAGGAAACTATCTGCTTCCCACATCTGGCATTATATTTGGCTGTCCTCACATTAAAATTAAATTCTGATAAAAATGGGCATAAAGGCGAAAGGGTTAGTAGAAAACAGTTCGCAGCAGTATTGATGAGAACAGCTTGCAGCTGGAAGCCTGAGATAACACAGTTTGTCAGAACACTGTCACACAGCTGCCTGCATAATGAGGTAAGAAAAAAAAAGAGCTCTTTCATTTGTTATCAGTAGAAATCTCTAAAAGAGATGCATCATTTAGAAGTAGCCTGACTAATGGTCAGGTTCTACAGGGATGCAGATGGGATGTGGAAAATATTCCCCACCAGCAAAGCCCTAGGCTCTATCATCCTTAGCAACTCGCACACTGCTGCCAACGTGAGTGGACAGGCCAGCAAGTACCTTTTTCTGTATAAAATAGGATCTCAGATGCTGAGCTGGGGTTTTAAAAAGTGGCAGTGGTAAAATCCAGTTGTTAAAAGTGGTTTTGTTAGAACTGTCACCCTCATGCTTCTCTCTGAAAAGCTACACACTTAGGGCATAGAGTCTTTCTTCATTTAGGATTAACTCCTACCAGCGCAACTGAAGTAAAATCACTCCTAATTTATACTGCTGGCAGAGAAGACTCATACCCATAAATCTTTTGAAATACATAAAGCACATTCTTGCACTGCCTAAATTTATTCAATTAAAAAAAAAATTGTTTTAGAGCACCATTTTTCAATTCTTTTCCAAGAAGCAGCAGTACCCTCAGAATTCCCAGCTACCCTTCCAGGTGGCTCAGTAGGGAAAATGAGGAAGATGCACCACAGGAGCTGCTGGAGGTGGGACGAAGGGTCAGTCTAGCCCAGTATCCTGTCAAGGACTACTGGAAGACAACATCCACCCAAAGGCACCTGCCACTAACCTGTTCATCTGGAGAGTTTCTTCTTATCCTCGCTACACTGATAACACTCGGTCTGTTAGATTCGCAAAGGAAATAAATGTCTTTAAACAGACTTCTACCAAGAATAGTTTCTTTTGATGGACAACATCAAGGCAGGAAGTCAAGCAGGAAAACCTCTCACCAGTTTACTGCCATCAGAAGTCAGATGTCTGGATACAAAATTTGAACTGATCCAAACATTTCTGTGTGCCGGTTGAAGCTATTTGCGCAATGTCACAAAAAATAACCCTGCGCTTGGAGCACCTGCAGCAGGGATGTAAGGGTAGGAACGGCAAAGGAGAGCAAAGACTCCCTTGACTTCCAAGAGCAAGATGAATTGCAATTTGTTAAACTGGTTTTGACGGGTAAAACTGGGTACATATGACACAAAGGAGAGAGGACAACGCACCAAAGATGCCAAATATTGATCGTGACCTTTTACAGAGGAACACTTTCATTGTGCGAACAAGTTGCCTATGTAGTTAAAAGGCCAAGCAATGCTGAAGGTATTTTTTCTTCCCCTTGCCAAATGTTAATTTGCACTGAGCGATTCACAGGGACTTTACAAGGATCACAGCCTTCCACAGAATTTTCCTTCATACCTCCACTGAATTGTGAAAAACAGTTTTTATGATTTAAAGGAAGTCATATGTATTATTTCTTCTGTCTTCTCTCCATTTCTAAAGACATCAGAGATGGTTAGGTGATTTTGATGTGTCTCTCCCCTCTCTTTACATTCCTCATGTGTTGCTCATTTTCTCCATTCCATTTGGGTTACAAGCCATCCTCTGTCATGTCCTGTTTCATGATCCTTTACCCTTGTACTCCGTATTGCTGTTTCACTTCAAAGGGGTTTTCTATCTCACAGAGGAGAGAAACAAGGGCATCTCCAGACAACACTGCATTGATCTACAAAGCTGTTACTACAGCAGAAGAAAGCTCGCCCTATTCATACGTGCTACATTAGTTTCTACAAACACAGGAATAGCAAACATTTCTTACTTTGAAAGGCTTTTTTTTTTTCCTTTCTAGACTTTTTGAAAGATGGATATAAATTTGAATTCATTTTATTTATTTAGAATTTTTTGTTTTGAAACAATCCATTTACAAAAAGGGAAATTAAGAAGAAAAATAGGAAAATGGCACATTAAAACAGGAAAATTGCATGACTAAAACTGACTGTGGTTAAAGAATGACAATTTAAAAGCAAAAGAAAAAAAAGCTTCATATTGAAGGGGAGCAAAACCCATACAAATTCTAAATCATTGAAATAGCAACACAAAATTCCCTTCCTTTCAACCAAATCTTGCAGACTAATTCATGCTATTCACCAGATTTTTGCACTTGCAAAAATGCATGAATGATGCCCTGACTCTACAGTACCTTCCACTACTACACTGCTGGATAGGGCTGTGCTGACTGTAAGAACAGTTTTAGTGTGTTTCACGGAAACGAAGAAAATACCATGTGAATCCATGCTAAGGTTGCCCCCTAAAAAATCTCTTTCACCCTCTATTCCACTCCCTCCAGCCTGCATCCAACCCATCCGTACTGGACTTTGCAGTTTTAGGAAAAACCCTGCGGACTGAGTACCTCTGCCCTCGAGCTTGCCTTTACTTACTGACCTGACGGAAGAAACGGGGTGGAGAAATCAGGAACTGGAAAAAGTGACTTTGCTTCTGCTGCTGTTGAGCTTTACGCCTCCTCACACAGGTACAACTCCAAGGGAAGGGCAAGAAGGCGGATCTGGGAGGTGTGTGCAGGCAGCTTATCTGGGCCTGGAGCTCAGGACACAGTGCTGCTGGAGGCTTACTGAAGAGTCAGCAGATACAGCCCTTCCAGCACAGGCATGCCCTGCACCATCTCCCAAACCAGAAAGTCCAAGGGCAACACGACAGCTGGAGATTCTCAAGACTGTATGAGCTACTGCCCTGGGCATTCTTCATTCACATGGAATTTCTATCCGTTAACTCCGAGGTGTGCTTTCTCTCCTTGGCAAACGTAGCACTTGTTAACATTACAGGGGCGAGCTGAACTGTGTGTAGGTGTGATTTAATGCTCCAGTGAGCTCTAGCACTCACTCAGCCCCTCATTTGAGAAGAGAGACTTCCATTTTCTCCTTTTGACACTGACGCGTGTTGCCTTTGGGACCAACTGTGCGGAAACAGGATGACATGAAAGAAAAGGCACGCAATTATGGTCGAGTTTGATTTTTTTTTTTAAGATCTGGGAGTTTAATCAACCTTCTGCATCAATAACATAATCTGTCTGTAATATAATCTGAGCATTGCAATCTGGTGGCCACCAGCCGCTCCAGGCAGCCTTTGGGTGAACACAGGGCAGCGGAGAGGCAGGACCAGGATGGCAGGACTGCACTTTGGCTGTATGCAGGAATGCTGCAGAGCGCCAGGGAGAGGTTGTTCTTCCCTTGCAACTCCCCAAGGGTTATGGATTTGGAAAGGGGATGCCAGATAAACCCTGTATCACATTTTTGTTCCCCTAGGCTATTGTACCTTCTACTGACGTTTGTCAAAAGTCTGGTCTGGGAACTGCAAAGATTCTCCTAATGCTGACGAATCTACAGATTTTGAACAGTAACCTGTCCTCTATTCCCCTGATTTTCAGTAGCAAGCATATAGGTGTTAGCATTGAAAGCTTGTTTGCACAACCTGTGTGACACCACACCTTCAAACCTCTGCCCTCCCTGCTTCACAGCAAAACAAATCATCTACTCAGAATGTCCCCACCTACAGCTGGAGGCAGACAGATTCTCTGCCGCACCGCAGCTGGCTCCTGTGGCAGCAGAAACTTAACACAGCTCTAAGTTACCTTGGCAGCCATGATTTACAACAGTATTTCAGTGAATCTAATCAGAAGTGTGAATACTCCCCTCCTATCTGGCACACATCGTTGGCGTTCTAATTATTCACACATTTTGGCAAGCATTATGGTGTTCCCCTACCAAGCTCCTAATCCCTGCAGATCAGTTAAAATAAATGAAAGAGAGAATCAAAAGGCACTTAAAAATTCAACGGTTCTCTAAATGGGTTTGAACAGGCTCCAGATTATCAGTGGTTGCAGTTGACTAGCACTTAAAATTAGGCCCTCCCTCTCCTACACACCTCACATTTCCCCTTCTCGGTTAAAGGAACTGCCTGCTATTCCAATTCCTGGATGTACCAAAATGTCTAGATGAGTAAAAAACGAAAATATATGCGTATCACCTACTTTCAGTGTATACCGCCAAACGCCGAGGTTTGTAATCTGTATTTGAAGCTATTAACTGCAACAAGAACAGATCACAATGTGGAAAACAGAACATGCTAATTCAGGAAAGCGTGGTAGCAACCCAAGTTTTCCTTTTGTTATTTCTGTGTGGAAGAAATGCCCCAGCACTGGGGAATGAGTTGCTGTCTTACGAAAGAAACCTAACATTGAGATCTATCCCGTTTGCAGCCATTAAATGTATATTTCTCCCGTTAGTGCATTCCTCCTCTAGCCTGCCTAGGAAACATCTGCAGAAAAGACTGCCTATCTGTGTTACCCTTTCAGTCCGTTTACTATCTAGACGCAGACGTTTTGCTAGCTCTCTCCGAAAGTCACTTCAACACCGCTACAAGTCCTCTCCTCCGGCCAGGCTCTCCACCGCCAGCAAGGCAGGCTTCCTCCGTGGGTTATCCGGCTCTTCCTTCTCGCCAGCCGCGGCGGCCAGCGCTACCCCTCGGCCTCGCCCTCGCAGCCCCTCGCTCCTCTCCTGCACACAATTTTCTGCTCCCGCTGCTCTCCGTGACCCAGCAAGCAGCGCTGGGAATCAACTATAACCTCTCCGCTTCAGGTACGTTAGCATTTCGGTCTCAAAGTCAGTCTTCTGCTGGACCTACCGTCACTCACACACACATACACATGTACACTGTCATACTTTTATATTTCACCAAGTTATTTTTCAGCCAGCTATTTACGAGAGAAAAGGCTGCTTTATGCCGTGCAGTTCTTTTCCTTCTCCCTTACGTGCTCCCAGGTGCCTTGTGTAACTGTGATGCTTTTGTTACCGCACCGGCATCATACCAATAAAAACAGCACCCACGCATGTCTATTTATTAAAGACTCCAACCATTTATGTACCTCTGTGTTCTGAGGAAACACCAAAGGACTAAAAATGTTGATGTTTCACACACATGAAAAAACACAGGACAGGTCAGCACCTCAAAATGACTCTTTCTTAGGTGTCACCGTGGAAACGGGCCAAGACAAATCTCCACATTACTAACAACAAGGGTCTTGGAGTGACACCCACAGTAAAATGTAGAACTAAAAGGAAAGGGGAAAATGCTAATAAACACATATGCCAACAAGACTCTAGTAAAAAGGATGTTTTCGTGCTTTTGTATGGTGTGCAACGAGAGACTAATTTCTTATGTGGTGAAAATCAATACAGTACCATTAAGCTCATTATTATTTTGCACGTTTACACAGAACAAAGATCTGTATGGTATTGTTCTTGGTTTCCACTTGTTAGGAGAGAGAGATGGAAATAGTTGGTCATGCATCAGTAAAACAGCAGTTCTAGTCCACTGGTGGCTGCAAGCCTGTTCTAGCGGACAGGAAAGAAGGAAAGCAGAGAAAATGGTGATACGGGAAATGCGAGTGAAAGAATGACAGGCGGCATCTGAGGGCTTCTCCCATATGCACAATCTCCTCTGAGCTCTCGTAAGGCAGCCCTTTTGTCAGGCTGTTCTAGTTGAGCGTAGCCACTCAATGACAAAAAGTTACACAAACGTTGTGAACACTGAGTCTTTCGAAATCAGACAGTAAAGGCATTAACATATCCATACGTATTTACAAGTAATGGGCATAGTGGTGTTGGGTTGATGGTTGGACTTGATGATCTTAAAGGTCTTTTCCAACCTTAATGATTCTGTGATTCTGTGAATACCATTGGCTACATCTGACTTTCAGGTTTCCATGTACGTATTACAATCAATCAACTGTTTTCCAGTTTTATTTTTAACATTATTTTTTCATATTCATCAGAGCTCCATTGTGTTAGGCACAGTGTAGCCAGAGCACTAAAGAAGAGGCTTTAGGCACTGAAGACTTTATCGATGAGGGCCCCAACAATATGGCTTTTATGAAACCTATACCCCATATCCAAGACAGTAGCGTATACTTGGAGAATCTGTCTGACTTTTAACAAGAAGCCAGGGAGTGACGTGGGGACAAGAAGAAAGAAGTGGTAATAGTTCCAGGTAAAGCAGATAGACAGAGCAAGTTTCCATTATTGTTACCTAAAGGCTCCATCTTGGTGCTCTTACTCAAGTATAACGTCCCAGTGTTTTAAAGCAGAGTGTATCTGTGAAGAAAGTCTTTTCTTTTTCTTTGGTCTTCAGAACCAAATTACATTATTTGTCCTCTTGTAGCTTGCATAAGGCCAGCAAAAAACACGAAGCTGGTGTACATTCCACATTGTGCGCTCTGGTTAATACAAAAGCATGTGACTGTCTGTCCACAGGTCTGGTATGAATTATTGCAGAGCAACATTCCTCATTTATGAGCGCAGTCAAAACATTAAGGAGATCTAAATTTTCTTTTTAAGACACACTCAACTTTAGTGGACTCTTTCATAAACTCTTTTTGGAAAGATTTTTTAAGAACATTAGCAACAGGACAAAGTTATCTAGAACACATCTGTATTAAGATTCAACCTAAATAGATTTTTAGATAAGATATATTAATGACTTGTATTTATATGGCAGCTCAAAGTGTTTCACAAATATTGATGAATTAAAGCCTCATGACAGACTTCCAAGCAGGACAATGTTAACATACCCTATTTACAGATGGAACTGTAAACTCTGTCAAGAGATATTCAGAGATTAAATGATTTTCTCAGGGTCAGAGAGTCACGAATAGCACTCTGGAGTCACATGCTGCTACCCTCATCAAAACACACTGTTCAGATTATGAGTGATCAGCCGCAAATGCAAACGTTCATAAACCCTGACTTTACTCCATGAGATAACCACGGTATTTACAGGCAAGAAGAACAAAAGTGCTTGTTTTTCACTTATTTTTCCTCATTTCATCCTACTTAGTCTGCAAACAAGAATAAAAAGTAAACAAACACAACAAATAAATAAATAAATACATACATAAATTTCACCCACTGAATGGCAGTTGGCTTTATTTATAGTCTCTGTGCCAGAAACAATGGCAACCTATTATCTGCCCTTCAATATGATAAACGTATGCAAACTGAAAAAGTCTATAGCTCATAACGGATAACGGTTTGTACCTTTAGTGTCCTAAAGCAAGACAACTTTATGCCATAAATGACTCCTTGTCTAGCAATAATGTTACATTACATGCTCTCAGGAAGAAAAAGGAAGAGAAAGGGAAGGAAAAAACATATCATGCCATTTGACTAAAAATGCAGAAGTATTCATTAGATGCATTGCAATGTCCAGCGAGTCTGAGGGATTCTGGGCTCTCCCTCAGTAGCTGCCAAACAACGAATAAAATCGTACCGTTGGTCTGGACATAGGGTATTCCCACCACGTATGCGTGTCTTTATTAGATGTTTCTTACCCATCTGCTCTTACGTGGCATTGTCTTTGGTTAGCTGTGAACATCCAGATGTATTTTCAAATAGTGGTGGTTATTTGTGAAGTCTTAAATGGCCAAGGGCCTTCCTCAAGGAAGAAAATGAGTGCCACCCTCCCAAAACACTGCAGAGGTGCTCACACCACTCTCCCCCATTATAGACCTCCAACAGGCAAAGGACATTAAACCAGAGAGAAATGAACTCTAATTACAGCAAAAGGTGCTGAGAAGCCTTACAAAACTCACCTAAGGACAAATTTTTGGCCTGGCGTAAGCCGAAATCACTGGAGGAAACCAAACATCTGGGCCACATGCAGTGTGAATCTGTGTACATACGCTATTCGAGGCAATCTTTACAATTTAGAGATCCTACACGAAACACAAGGCGACGCATGCACTATTGCGTGCCACTGATGTCACAGACTGAGCACAAAAACCCCCAAAGGTTCTTCCACATAAAACCCTGGAGAGACCGTGGGACATGTATTTGCACGACGTCTCCTACAGATTGCAAACCTCAAACCAACGCAACCTAAGCCTCCACGCAGTTCGCTCACAACCCAGAACCAGATTCCACGACGCTGGGAGAGGGACAGACTTGATGGCCTCCTCTGATCTGTTTGGGGACAGTTACGCTTCACTCTCTCTCACGCTTTGCGTGTGGGAAGCGCAGGGCCGCTGCCGCTGAGGCGCGCAGGACCTCCACGCTGCGCAGCAGCAGCGATCGCACCTCTCTGGTAGGGCACAGCTTTGTGAAAGATCATCAGCAGAGGAATCCCTTCGTCTGTCGCACCGGCGGTATCTAACGGCTTTGCGCTAAACAAATGGGCTTGATCACAAACCCGGCTGCACTTTTTGATAGAAGCTGCAGTTTTAAAACACTGCTTGCCTTTTAGTCTATGTGGGATTTTCTTTTCTTCTCTTTTAACTTAGCAAATGCTACGGTGCACTCTCATTTTCGATTTTAATGGCTAAAGATATGCACGCAAAAAGCATCCTAATTACTGCTTTCCTGGCAGACGCAGCCATTTCCTTGGGTTTTTATTGCCATTAGTTTTCCTCACCGATTTATCCTTAGCTACTCTCTTTGCATCTTCCTCGCCTCCCCTGAGCCCTTTCCTCCTCGCTTCTCAAGACTTGTCAGCACGCCTCCAATCCCCAGGAGAGATTGAAGGCCTTGTAAAACCCACTGCGCAAACAAGCATTCCTGTTCATTTATCACATTTAGCATGCGCACTTCCACACTCATCAAAACCGAGCCTGAGCTCGCTAAGTCATTTCCCTCTCCCAATTACAAATTAGTCCATTAGGCTGTCTGCAGTAGGCCCTCTGTTGCATCTTGGTAATGGCTTCTGAGATTTCCATCATAATCGTAATGGCTCCCTGTGCAGCCATGAGGGCAGATGGAGGCCGCTCGTGGGTAATGAGGTATCACACTACCAAAGGGCACAGCTCTGGGCTCATTATTTAGTCTTGGCTGTTTTGTGAAAACAACAACAAAGGTAAAATGCTGAAGGGAACACTTTAGCATATTAAATTAACACTTCTTGAAATTTCTCTCTGTAAACATGCCATATTTTTTCTTTATGAAACATCCCATGTGTCTGAGTGTGCGACGCAAGGGGGAGAGGAGGGGAAAAGGGACCGCGGAGTCGGCGCGCGCCGCCATGTCCTCCCCGCACGCAGCAAGCCTCCCCACGGGCACAGCGGACACCGAGCTCGGGGAATGTGAGGGCTGCCCTGAGGACCTCAGCTGGCCACAGGGCTGGCGGAGGCCTCGACACACGTGGCCCTTTCCCACCATCCGGCCTGTGGGTTCACATGGGAGCTGCTTAGCACCGACCACTTCAGATTATTTGAGCTGTCTCTAAAGGCAACATCTCCGAGGGATGTGTCTACTGGGGAGGTGAATTGGTTGGACTGTCCGGGTCCAATTGCTAATTCTCGGACTTGGCAACGTGGCTGCTCCTTTCACAACAGGAGCCAAGGCTGGATAATATCCAATATGCCCAAAGCCGTGATCATCCCTAATGAAGATGGCACCCTAAGAAAACCAGAGAGTGAAACCTTGTGAGACAACTCTCTGCTCACCTCCAGCTGCAGCGGCCCGAGGGCCCCTCCACGGAGCGGCCGGCACAGCATCACAGCCTCCGCTCACGCCCCCACGCTGAGGGACGCGGAACCTGGCGGCTGAGTAACTTCTTTCAAGACAGGAGCAACGTTTAAGACAAGCAGGTTAAAATCAATATCAATTAGACACTCTTTGAACATTGCTGCTCTCTTTAGATTTTGTGTATTGGATGTGAACTGTTGCTAATTTGACTTCGTTCCCAGCGGTGCAATGCTGTTCAAGACAGCAAAATCCTACTGCGCCCTGGAAGTTAGGGACAGTTAAGACGAAGGCTTTCCCTTCTCACTGGAGCTGAGCTTAATTTGTTTTCCTTACTTTTTGGTTTTTTTACACATCTGAGATCACAAGACTACAAACAGGGCAGTGGTAAGGCCGGCGCTACAGCTGTAATGTGGGCGGGAGAGGGGTCGGAGAACCTGTGCGGGGAGGGGACAGGAAGTCTTCCTCCCTCTCCCTCACACAACTTCAAATGCTATTACAAGAGTAAGCCTGCAGGAGAACAGAAATGTAAGAATATCCTTACATCCTATGGAATTTGCCAACGCACATACAGGAAAGAGGCAAAGCAGTGAACGGAGGGATTTTTACGCATCTCACTTCTCTTGCTGGGTGCATCCCCGCCCGCAACCGGAGAGCTGGAGGTGCAGCTCCCACAGGAGACGCAGGAGCGACCTAAGCATTCCAGGAGATTCTTCTCGCGTCACTGAGCAGCACCTCCTGTGCCCCTTTCTGAAAGACCTGCTGGAGCTGGCTGTGCTGCCTACGCCAAAACACATTTCTAGATGTTAGATAGCGAGCGAATATTGAAAAACATGTTTCACATCTGAAATACTGTTCGTATAGGAAAAAAAAAAAGAAAGCCAGACCAGTGATCCTTTGAGATAAGAGGAGTGCAAATACAAAGTTAGCAGGCGGATTGCTATCCAACTCCGCTTTGGTGAGCAGTAAAACACAAATTTATGAGCTGGGTTTTGTTAAAGTCGGATATGGATTTTTGAAAATGAAAAGGATGGATGGGGGGACGGCAGTGAGACATTTAATCAATGTCATAAAAATGTAACATTCATTGGTCTCCTAAAATGAAATTAATAATCTGTGTAGAAGTATCATTAGGAGATAAGTGACATTTTTAGGCTTTGATTTGTAACTTATAACAAATCTTACTTCCACATATTTCAAACATTCTTAGTGATATCCATCTTTATTAAAACATACCAAAACCTTTTCACCTCAGCTAGAGTGGCCCATCAAGCATTTTTTCCCCGGCATAATATCCCAAAGTAAAAAGATACATTATCAGGCACAGACTTTCCAGTAATGAAGGTAGGAAGAGACATGCTCCGTACCATATTCAAATTAAATCAGGGATTTCAATACTCCCTGATTATCAGGGAGTCTTGTCTTTCACTAATAAATTTCTCCTTCATCCCGGGCACAGGCTGTCTAAGCTCTCTCTGAACTGATCAGACGTCTCATTGTATGCAGAAGGGCAAAAATATAAGGTGTGTGCGTGTGGGGAGGAGGAGTGCAGGGTGGGGGGATAAAAAATTAGGCAAGACCACTACATAAACGATTGGAAATATTACATGAAAAGGCAGCCTTGTAGGAACACAAATCTGATTCATGTGCCCTGCTGAATTTAGGACTGGGGAGAAGGAGTAGCTAATATAGAGAGGCTTATTCTTCTTACATTTAACGTCAAGGTATTTTGCATCAAAGTATTTCCATACATTTTAATGGAGCCACCTTTGATTTGCACCAGCTAAGTGAGAGGAGAAACCAGAGTCCAGAGCACGGATTACTCCAGACCGTCTCTCAGACAGGAGGGGAGGCGACACGCTCTGCCCCCCCCTTGCCTTTTTAAACGTACTGCTCACCAGGGTGCAAGGAAAGACAGGGTTTTTTTCTTTAATTAGCAACAGAATCACAATCGACTCGTGCAACCGGGAGAGCATGCGCCTTCTCTTCGCGGATCTCTGTCAAACTTATTCTAATTAAGCTGTTTCCATTTTCATTGTGGAACAAGAGGAGGGTGACAGCAGGGAAAAGTTGGTGAGAGTTATCACTGTACACATTCAGAAGTTACGGAGATAAAGGATCACCCCTGTGTTGTGGCTGTGACAACAATAACAGATAGAGTCCCCTGCTGAGACCCGGCGTGCTGCAGGCTGGCATATTGTCCTTGCCTCAAAGAGAATACAGCATGAACAGGAAAGGGAGATAAAGAAAGTATCACAATCCCATCTATAAATGGAAACTGAGGCACAGAGAGATGCAATTCTTTGCCCAATATCACAAAGCTGCTCTACATCAAAATCAAGCGGTGCACCTAATTCTCCGAAGTCCCAGTTAAGTGCCTTAATCAAAAACTGCTTCAGGGCCTAGAGAGAATTGTCCTTTATATTAATTATCCTTTACATTGAAGAGTCACTAGGAAAGTGTTCTCATTTTTACTACTAGGCCAACTTCCAAAGGGTCCCACTTAATAAAACAGTCAAAACCTCACAAGGGATTTTTGAGCAATTTTGTTACCACCTTTGATCCTAATTGTGTTACCCCATAATTGCTCGAGCAAGGGAGAAAAGGACACATTGCTTTTATTTATACAGCTAAATCTGTACAAATTTAGTATCCACGTTTGAGGGAATTTGGTGACGCTACTATTGCCATACTGATGTCCTTCTCTCACTTAGCCCCATTCGAATTCAAAGTAGTGACTTAAAATAAAATGTCCAATAACATAAGTGACTGCCACAAATATCTGAGCATTTCCAGATATCAAGATTTTTACACACGCCCAAGGGCACTGGGCTCCCAAGTTTCATTAAGAATGGCTCAGGCTGCAGATCTGCAGGTTTGGGCACAGTCCCTCTCTTTACTCACAGGAGAAAACTACACCTAACAGTACACACATACGCATCTATAAATCACCTTCACAACTTTCCCAGCTAGAAAGCCTTGGACTGCCCATAGCTAGATGGCCTCACAGCTTCTGAGTGGGCTCACATGGCCACGTCAGGAATGTCACAGATAACTGATTGCAAACGGACACATACCAATTTCACAATGTCAGAAAGGGCATGCAGCTGCCCTGTTTCATCCTCTACCTCTGAAGTACCACCTACTGAAAGGTACTGAAAATAATGACTTGGTAATTCACACTATATCCCCTCATTATAATTTTTGCATACCTTGCTTTTCACTGAAATTGTTTACTGAAAGAAAAAAACAAAGGTCCCTCCCTTTGAGAAGGGTAGGTCTTTGCTCAAGCCCACAGATTTTAACCTCATAAATATTCCCAGCTATAAGATCTTATTAAGAAGGTATGTCTCCCAAGAGCATAAAACCATCAAGCTGTAAATTTTATTTAATTTCCCATGAGATTTTCTAGCCTCATACATATAATTAGAGTGCAGTATAGAGCACTTTTTGTGTTTTGTCAATAAATCACTAGGGAACAATCAACGTTTAAGAGGACAAGCTTTAATGATTTTTCAGACCCCTAAGCAATCATGCCTGCTACAGTGGCAAGCTGGTCTTTAACTTTCTCTAACTAGGATTGTGGACTGTAATGTTAGATAGGGTCCCAAACACTTAATCCTATTAGACTCCGCAGCCCAGACAATCATAGCTTATACCCCAGGGACATATTGATTTTTATTTGGTTGACAGATAAGACTAGCCAAGCTACTGTAGGCTATGCTTTATTAAGTGTTTACAAATTAAATATCTTAAGGTCTGTAACAAGCACAACTCTGCTGTACAGCCAACTACAGATTTGCAATTACCTGTGCAGATGGACAAACGATGACTCTCCATCAATCACCGAGAGCACATCTCACAGTATCAGTAGCATCGAGTGCATCTTGTCAAGAGGCACCAGCCTGCTCCTCACCCAGGAAGATGCAAGGTGCTCTTACCTCCATTTCAGTACAGCCTCCTGTGAAGCTGAAGTCTTCTTGCAAGACTTCTGTTTGTGATAAAACATCTTAGGAATGTCTTTGTCAGGAGGAACTCATCAGGGTATATTTCAGTATTAAGCCATGACAGAAATTGTATCATATTTTTAAAAAATATGTTTAAAAAACCATCTTACTTATTTTGCCCTCTCTATTCTGTTATCTTAACTCACAAACTGAGTATTTTTTCACTGCACATAATTTCCATACTGCTGCCACAGCCTTTATTTGTTCTAATTCGGCCTACTTGGGTGCTCTTGGAAGCTCCCACATGCGCAGCGTAGACCGAGATAAGCCATCCTTTCATACGCAGACTGTCAGTGAGTTTTGAAAAGACAATCCCATTCTGTGTTACAAAAAAAATTAACTATTGTAGATGATTTAGAGAAAAAATGCATACAATCAAATTCTTTCTTGCATGGAAACCATAAAATAACTTTTACACCTGGGAGAGCTGAATGAGTATATTTCTGATTTGGCACTATTTTACCCTTGACTTTGCACTGATGTTAATGACAGAAGGAGAAAAATAACTGCAGAGAATTGGATGCAAAGAATTCATAAATTTACTGAAAGGAAATATCTGGAAAAGAGAAATTGCCTTCTCTAACTATACAATGCATGGCAGTATACAGAACTACTTGGGTCAACAGATAGGACGGTATTTCTGTACCCTGAATTACCCTTGTGATCTCAAGTGGAAACCATCTTATAGGCACTGAATGCACATTAAACACTTGAGCTTTTTGTCGTATAATTTGATAATCACACCAACTACAGTATCAGGCAAAAGTCTCCCAAGTACTTTAAATATGTTAATGAACCAAGATTTTATCTATAGTCTTACACAGCTTGCACAAATCTATAAATAGGCTTATCTCAGGGTTATTGCTGTTATAAATTAATTATGGAAATGTCAACCAAATCAGGTACATGCCAAAGGAGTAATGGGGAGAGCAGTGATTTGCAACAGAAGATTCAGATACCGGGTGACCTGCATGAAGGGTTCACAGCCCCTGGCAGCAGTCCACAAGCTTCGGGGGAATTTAACCTTGAAGAATACACTTAAAATTGGTTTTCATATGAGTAATTGACAGTGGCTGAAGCAGTGGACTGAGTTAGGGAAGAGTTACTGCACTGTTTTCTTTTAGGAGCTCAGTCCTTAAAGCCACAATTTTTTCTTTTTAGGCACTGGGACCTGCAGAGTAAAGCGTTTGGGGTTTTCGATTTTGTATTCATTTGGAGGTTTTCTTGAGGACGAAAGGTGAGGGAATGGAGACTGGGGCCCTGGTGTAAATTACTTACCTTTACCGAACTATGCCAAAGCTATGTCTAGGAAGGAAATACAGTTATTTAAAAGGAAAATCCCAATCACATAAAAATGACTGTCTTCCCACTTAGATTTGAAAATCTATTTGTTTTTAAAGATAACAACAGAAGTATGTGACTCCTGAATATTATAAGAAATTTCACGTGTGCATCTCTGCATTTCTACCAAATCTAACCCAAATTGCACTCTAAGGAGGTTGAGAGATCTATCAGAGCACAACAGCTACTTAGATCCCAAATGCCATGTTACTTCTACTATTTATTCTTTATACTGTGCTTGGACCTGTGAACTCTGGCTGTGGATAAAGACTCTTACTACATCAGTTGCTTCACGAACCGAACAAAAAGATCACACATGCCCCAAACACCTTGTATTCAAAGAGGAAACATTGTTTATATTCCATAGTTAATCAGAAGACAATTTCAGATTGTTTTTTTAAATTTCCACTTTTCTTATCATTCTTATAATAGGTTGATATCATTGTCGAGGAAATGGTAAAGAAAAAAGTAGGACATTAGTGAATGAAATACCACACTATAATGTGCCAGCAATACTGAAGTTGAGGCCTGTTAAAAATCTACATATATTGTCTCAGTTCAGAAAGTTCAATGCAAGGAGCCATTGATTATATATAGCTTCACAAAAAAAAAGAAAAGAAAGAAGAAAACACCACTTTTACGGTGATTAATATTGGCAGTGTTTGAGTCTCTAGTCCTATTCTGCTATAGCCAATCTAAAGTTACGACAGAACTCAGCCCAAAGAGCTTGCAAAAACCAGAATCTCCTTCACTTGGAATTCAGATATTCTGGGTAACAGAATTCTGTCTCCCAGCTAGGATCCACTTCTGTGTGACCGAAACATAAATAAATTTGTGAAAGAGGCTGCTTCTGGCATATAAAATAATCCCAGGATACTTGTAGATGCTTTATTCTTCTGGCTACATCAATATAAATGGATTAAACAAAATGCCTTCTATTGCTCGCTAGGACACGATGCTCTAGCTGGTCAAATATAGATCTGATTGTAATGATCCGGTGGCCTTGTGATCTGCAGGCTACATTATTACAGTTCACTACTCCTAAACATCAGCTACAGAGAGCGGCCAGTGCAATGATAACCAGATCGACCATTTTTCAGGTCGGTTCTTGTCTCATAATTGCAGCCCACCTCAAATACAAGGAATCAATCAGTGTCTCACACTGTGAGTCTCAAGATGCTCTACAGAAATTTTCAAATTGCCAAGGGATATACCTCTCTCAGCTGGAGAAAAACACTGCCAGGCAGGCAGAGTCTCCAACAATATTAGTATTAAGTAAAAAAATCTCTGGGAGAAGAGTACTTTGATTCCCTATGTAACACCCTTAGTGCCACAGTTCACAAGTGGGAAGACAAAATGTCCAAAGAACTGATTAACTCAAACCAAAATATCATTGAATTTCTTCCTCTTAACTCTAATGAAGACATGGGTGGTAAGACACGAAAGAAAGAAGTTGAATAACATAAAGACTGTTCCACAGGCCAGGAAGCAGAAAGGAATAAAGTCATCAGCAAGCCATTGATGGACTGTTTCTATTTGGATGGATTTCTCCTCGGTGCCACAGGAGCAGCATGTCACCTGCACGCTATTTATTTTAAATACAGATTCAATTTCTGAACTATGGTGGAAACGACATTTAAGTGGTGCTTAGATTTTTTGCTGTGCCTCTGCACTGAAAGAGCTTCAACCATACCACACACTTGCCCTTACAAGACAAAAGCACCACACTTCAGTTTAAATACTAGAACTGTGGAAGCTACACAAGAGTAGCGAACATTTTGTGAAATTCTGCACTGCAGCATCCGCTACTGGTCCTTTTTTTTTTTAAATTAAAAATTATATTGCAGACATTAAAGTCAGCTAATAACTGCTTAATATTCTGATTAGATAATGGACTTAAATTCTCAGTGAAGAAGTTCCAGCATGAGGCAATTTTCAGCAGATGAAGTTTGGTTTCAAGGATTTTGATAAAATGCTAAATATTTCCTGAAAAGTAACTATGTTTTATAAACACACCTCCTCATTCTATTGCCATAGGGTGCTGTATACCATCACCCCAATCAAACTTTCAAACGAAATCTGTTCCCACAACAACAGTGTGGGATGCACAAAAAAAAAAAAGCAAGTAACCTCTGGTTACCTTGTCCCGACTTGTGTTTTACACAGTAAATGGTCAACCTTTCACTCAACCTTCACACGTTCCTTTTTCCTTGGTGCCTACAAATCTTTAAATAAAACTCAAAAATATTTGTGTGCCTCGCAAGATACGTTACCACCATCATATGTGCAGCTCTCAAATTGCATTATAACTTCTAGCAGTGTCACAGTATTTGTGGATGCCAGCATGGAAGGCAGTATTAGACTGTCCTGTGATCACTTTCCATAACCTCCTGCCATAGATATGTGATGCAGGTTCCAACTTGTTGCTGTGCTGGCAGCTGTGTGGTTGTAGTCTTATGGAAAGCATTTGGAGAATAACTGGTGATGCAGGATTCAAGGAGCCTGGAAATATAAATTAAAATATCACCTCATACTCATGATCTTCCCATTTACTGCTCCTAAAATTTTAGCTAGATTGAACTGGGCAGACATACCTGTGGAGAGTCTGTGTGGAGACTGATCATACTCCATTCTCAATGACCTGGTCAAAACTACCGCTCATAAACAGAGCAGGGATTTGCTAACTATGCAGCTTCGGGGCCAAGCCATTATGGCTTATTCAAAACAGGCTAACAACTACTCTGGTTACATCCTGGAATTCATAAAACTTTTGAAAGTGTTATATTGGTCTTGTAAAAATGGAATGTGTGTGTAGTATATTCTAAAGACATCTAAATGTTAAGTATTTCACACAAGGCTGTGGAAAAAGCTTGTCTTCCCCCCTCTGTTTTGGCATTAAATGCTATTCACGGATAATGAAAAGCAGAGAAGCACAGGCCTGCGTACCTAGACCGTCAAACTACATTAAAACAAAAGAACAGCCTGAGAAGAGTGATCTTAATTATAATAGATCCCATGGACAGCACAAATCTCATACCCATCAGAGAGTAGTAGAAGCTATGGAGCTTGATTCATGATATACAGGTGCTTCTAGGTCCTGATCCAAAACCAATGAAAAACTTCAAAAGATTTCACTGGGCTTTGGATCAGAATTTTAGCATGTGCAACGATGCTCATGCTGTTTGGGGACACGATGAATGATTATTATTGCTCCTGACCTGGCTGATGTAGTGGAAGGAATGACCCAGTATCTTCTTGAAACTGGGGCTTGAACAGTGGTTAAAGACTTCTGAAATGTTAAGGAGTTCTCTTTTCCATATCTTAAGGTAAGGGAGGATCACACAGACATTTATCCAAGCTAGGAAAGGACTGAATCCCTTTATTCTTTTCAGAAAACTACAGGTGAAATGTATTTCCCTTATGGCTCTAGACTAGCAAGAAAAACGGAATGAATAAACATGAAATGTGGAAAAAGGGGAGAGTCCATGCTATTGCACCACGGTAAATGAGGTGACTCAAAACTGGTATTTTCCATCAAAAAATATACTTTTACCATCTCTGAGAAAATACAGTTCACTGTCATTTAGACATTATCAGCAGATCTAAAGGAATGTAGCATTATCTGCCTTGAAATGAAAAAGGCTGTCCTCAGCCAGAAAGAGCCCAAGGATGAAGAGACAGAGTCCAGCCAAGCCACCATCACTCTGTGGCACTCAGAGCCTAACTCTGAGGATGCACTCTGTCTCTAGACACGTGCATACGGGCTGTAAATGGGAGAAGATCCACCTCATACTCAACAGGTTCATAAGGACATTTTATTCCTTTTATTCCCCCAAAAGCCACAGACAGTGCCGTGCTGCAACTGGCCAACCATGTTCTAATTAAGCAATAGTAGTTTCAGCACAGACTATTTCCTGGGGATTAATGACCAACAGAGCAGCAGTTGATGATCTGAGGCCCATTACTGCCAGTTAGTCATTAATCCCCAGCTATACCCTGCATATGAGTCATTACAGAATATTACTAGATTGGGGTACAGGCTTCTTGTGTGAATACGTATTATTGGTTTGAGTGCTTGATGTTGTTGTTGCAAGGCTTTGCTATTGCTTATAAGCTGAGGGAAAGGCAGGAAGAAGTAACATTTCTGATTATGAAGGTTTAAGCCTCAGAACACCAAACTTCCTCTATGAGTTCAGATAAGCTCCCTAATCTCTCTGCAACTCAATCACATCATGTTGAAAGGCAGAAAAAGATTGCATATTTACAAGATACGCAAGTAAATCATCAGAAATGTAAGCTTCCACTTGTCAGAGTATCACACTGTTTACCAACCTCACACTTTGCTCCAGAAATGATTAAAAAAAAAAAAAAAAAAAAAGGCAAAAAAGATGAGCAAAAGGAATGGCTAAAGTACAGTAACAGAGAAATGTGCATCGCACCCTCCGAGGTTTGCTACCTTACGTGGCACACAAACATACCAGCTGAGACCGTTCTCTCACAATGCTGGTGAGGCAGGATCAGCCTGGAAAGCACACGAAAGAGCAGTGGATTCAGGGATGATCCAGGAAGCGGTGCCAATAACCCACCGCTTGGCAGTTTCCCTTTGGATGAAGCACACATGGGATATCCCAGCTGGAGCCTTATGGTTCCTTTGCTGCTGGAAGTCTCCTCTATTGAATTAGGACTTAATTAGGGCCAGGCGGTTTATGCTCACTGTAGGTTTTGCGGCACCTTCCACAAGAACATCAAGGGTAGCGGCAAGTTCCAGCTAATCGGTCTGCCTGTATAAAGTTGTTATTATTATTAGTTCTACTACTATTACTTCTAATGTGTAACAGACACAGCCCCTCCATACCCTGAACTATATCCTTGTCTCGCTGTTGCCTATTAATACCTTCTACATATGAGATATTGCCTGTCGGAGGAGTCTGTCACTCCTTTTTCACTCACTTGCCTTTCCCTGTCACTGAAGAATATATTCTTTCCTGCTAAAATCCTAACAATAATCCAGGTTATACATTCCCTAGGCAATCCTGGAAGCTCAGTGGACCAGACATAGCTGGAAGAGAAGGAAGAAGTAGGAACCATTTTATGTCTTTGAGCATGTGTAATAAAAATATCTATTAACTCCAGCACATAGGTTGTGATTTACTTTAATTACACTATTGGAAAGAGAAACACATGAAAGAGCAGTGTCACATATTAGGTCATGCTACCACTGCACCAAGGAGTGCTATATGCTGTGGATTAATGCACTACTTCGGACAGATGTACTGTTCTGATCCATTTGCCCAAATCTGTGCAAGAGCAGGCAACAAGTTGCGTAAGTATAAATTGCCCACAGCACTCAGGTATGTAGACATATTCACCTCATAAAATAATATTCGCAATAGTAAAAAAGGAAAAAATCCAATTAGTGTCTAAAAATCCCAAGACATGATACTACTTGGGGAAAAAAAAAAAGAGGGGAAAAAACCCCCTCTAAGGCTTGATACCTTGACAACCAACAGGTAATATTTTGCTTTTATTGTCTACAAAGTAATGAGAAAGAGAAGAGCTGTGTGAGTGGGTGTCTCAGTGAGCCGCTTTACAATAGGAGTAAGACATTGCAGAGTGCGATACGACTTGCATCATACTCAAATATTTAAGATCTCCCAGTGCTTGCTCATTGCAATGGCAGCACACACGCCAACTGCTGCCAACTGCACCGCTGGACAAGGGCGAGTCACACAGGGAGCTGGCTACACAACACAGCACGCCCCGCAGTGCTGAAACCCAGTGCTTCAGAGGAGAGAAAAATCACGCACACAACTCCCACCACCCACAGTGGACCGGCTGCAGAGCTCGTACAGGAATTTCCTCCTGGACCCAGTTTTTTCTGGGTCCAGGAGGAAACTGCACCCTCCAGGCAGAGTTTGTTCCCCGTTTATTATTAATCTTCCATCCGTCATCTCCAGAAGAGACGGGGCGTACTGTGCTGGTTGGAGAACAGTAATCAGCTTCTCCAAACACAACTGGCAGGTGACTTAGCTGTCCCACCGCGTCCCATTTTAACTCACCTGGCAACTTGTACATACAGGTTGTGAGTGAAGTAAGGAGAGGGGTCAGCAAAACTGCTACCATGGACTTCTGGAGGGCAGACTTCAACCTTTTCAGGTCACTGGTTGAGAGAGTCCCTTGGGAGACAGTCCTGAAGGACAAAGGGGTCCAGGAAGGCTGGACAGTCTTCAAGAAGGAAATCTTAAAGGCGCAGGAGCAGGCGGTCCCCATGTGCCGTAAGAAGAGCTGGCGGGGAAGGCGACCGGCCTGGCTGAACAGGGAGATTTTGCTGGGACTCAGGGAAAAGAGGAGAGTTTATCATCTCTGGAAGAAGGGGCAGGCAACTCACAGAGTACAAGGATCTCGTTAGGTCAAGCAGGGACAAAATTAGAAAGGCAAAAGCCCAGCTAGAGCTCAGTCTGGCCACAGTTGTAAAGGATAATAAAAAATGCTTCTACAAATATATTAACAACAAAAAGAGAGGCAAGGAGAATCTCCATCCCTTACAGGATATGGCAGGGAACATTGTCTCCAAGGATGAGGACAAGGCTGAGCTACTTAATGCCTTCTTTGCCTCAGTCTTTAATAGCCAGTCCAGGTATCCGCAGGGTATTCAGCCCCCTGAGCTGGAAGATGGGGATGGAGAGCACAATAACCTGCCCATAATCCAGGAGGAAGCAGTTAAGGACATATTAAACCACCTGGACACCCACAAGTCTATGGGGCCTGATGGGATCCACCCGAGAGTACTGAGAGAGCTGGCGGAGGAGCTTGCCAAGCCACTCTCCATCATTTATCAGCAGTCCTCGTTAACAGGGGAGGTCCCAGAAGACTGGAGGATTGCCAATGTGACGCCCGTCTACAAGAAAGGCCGGAAGAAGGATCCTGGGAACTACAGGCCTGTCAGCCTGACCTCTGTACCGGGGAAGATCATGGAGCGGTTGGTCTTGAGAGTGCTCACAGGGCATGTGCAGGACAACCAAGGGATCAGGCCCAGCCAGCAAGGGTTCATGAAAGGCAGGTCCTGCTTGACCAACCTGGTATCCTTCTATGACCAGGTGACCCGCCTAGTGGATGAGGGAAAGGCTGTGGATGTTGTCTACCTGGACTTTAGTAAAGCCTTTGACACTGTCTCCCACAGCATTCTCCTGGAGAAACTGGCGGCTCGTGGCTTGGATGAGTTTACTCTTCACTGGGTGAGGAACTGGCTGGATGGCCGAGCCCAGAGAGTTGTGGTGAACGGCATTAAATCCAGCTGGTGGCCGGTCACAAGCGGTGTTCCCCAGGGCTCGGTTCTGGGGCCGGTCTTGTTCAATATCTTTATCGATGATCTGGATGAGGGAATTGAGTGCTCCCTCAGTAAGTTTGCAGATGACACCAAGTTGGGTGGGAGTGTTGATCTGCTGGAGGGCAGGAGGGCTCTGCAGAGGGATCTGGACAGGCTGGATCGATGGGCCGAGATCAATTGTATGAGGTTTAATAAGGCCAAGTGCCGGGTCCTGCACTTTGGCCACAACAACCCCATGCAACGCTACAGGCTTGGGGAGGAGTGGCTGGAGAGCTGCCCAGCGGAAAGGGACCTGGGGGTGCTGGCTGACAGCCGGCTGAACATGAGCCAGCAGTGTGCCCAGGTGGCCAAGAAGGCCAACAGCATCCTGGCCTGTATCAGGAATAGTGTGGCCAGCAGGAGTAGGGAAGTGATCGTGGCCCTGTACTCGGCACTGGTGAGGCCGCACCTTGAATACTGTGTTCAGTTTTGGGCCCCTCACTACAAGAAGGATGTTGAGATGCTGGAGCGTGTCCAGAGAAGAGCAACAAAGCTGGTGAGGGGTCTGGAGCACAAGTCTGATGAGGAGCGGCTGAGGGAACTGGGGGTGTTCAGCCTGGAGAAGAGGAGGCTGAGGGGAGACCTCGTCGCTCTCTACAACTACCTGAAACGGGGTTGTGGTGAGGTGGGTGTTGGTCTCTTCTCCCAAGTAACCAGTGATAGGACGAGAGGAAATGGCCTCAAGTTGCGCCAGGGGAGGTTTAGATGGGATATTAGGAAAAATTTCTTCACCGAGGGAGTGGTCAGGCATTGGAACAGGCTGCCCAGGGAGGTGGTGGAGTCGCCATCTCTGGAAGTGTTCAAAAAACGTGTGGATGTGGCGCTTCAAGACATGGTTTAGGGAACACGGTGGCGCTCGATTAATGGTTGGACTTGATGATCTTGAAGGTCCTTTCCAACCTTAGCGATTCTGTGATACAAGGTGGATGTGGACATCTCTAGAACTCTTAAGAGCTAGGCCCAATGGGGCTCATAGTAGAGCATTCCTTCTACAAAATCAGATGTCAAGAGTTTTTTTTTTTTTAAAAAAACCTTCGGCTTTAGCACCTGTATCTTAGCACCTCAGGTATGAAACAGAGACTGCTTCCTCCCTGCTGGTACCTGTGACACACACGAAATATGGTGCCAGTAGGACTCCAGCTATTTCACTCCGCAGTCCTCCTTGGGCCTCCACCCCCCAGGCTGGACTTACTATGTTGCCTTTTGCGTGTGACACAAAAAATCTGTCCTTGAGAGCGCTACGAGAGCTCCTGGGGCCACAGTCCAAGAGCTGCTGTTAGATGCTCACTATGTAGCAAAGTGGGTTTTTTCCTACTTTATTACCTTAGAGTCTAACAGAGGAAGAAGCTTTCAGGAGGGAGAGACTGAAAGACAGAAACAGAAAGGAGCAGAGTAAAAAGGAGTTTTAAACCACCTTCCCTGATTCTGAAGTAGGCTTTTCTGTACATACCTCAAGCTTCTTTCACCTGGACTTCCTTCCGCTCACCAGCATAAAATGAGAACTAAGTGCGAGGCCTGGCACAGTTCATTATTAATAGCACCTAATCCCAATGCGTCTCACATGCGAAAGCAAGCTTAAATCCAAACTTTTTGCTTTTGACTACTTTTCAGATTAATCTAACTGACTATGATGGCTAGCCAGCCACCTGGAGCATCATGTTGTTTTTTTTAAGTCAGGAATTCCTAGGAGATTTCTACCCTCATTGCTTTAGTGCACAGGATAGGAGAAGCCCTGGGACAGCTTTGTGCTCCCTGTCCCCTCTCATGAAGAGGCAGAAAGAGGGATAACCACCTCTTAGGCGAGAGTCATCCTCCCCCGTCAGACCCAGGCCGCAGAGCAGCGGCTCTCAGGGCGTGCGCTGTAGTTTGGCAACGCCTGTGCCCAGGGGTACCCCACGTGTCAGGGAGGAGGGGAGGCCCGTCACCGCGTCCGGGCGCAGTGCCGAAGGCAGCGGGAGGGAGGGATGAGAGGGAGGGATGGCCTGCTCCCGCTGGGGCGGGGGACCCGCGCGCCCGGGCGTGCGGCAGCGTCCGGCCCTAGGGCCGCTGCTGTGACAGCCCTGCTGCACGGAGGGCACCCACGCCGCCTTGAAGGGCCTTGATTTCCAGGGGTGACATACGCTGGGGAGAGGCCGTACGTGCACTGGCGAAGCGGCCTCTTTGGAAGAAGAATGTCGTTAGCAGCCGACTTGCCTCACCTCTGCCCTTTGCGGGAGAGAAAGAAATCATCCCCCGAGCACCTCCGTGGAGCGGAGCCTGGTGGCACATCCCACCTCACGCGTATCTTGTTTATTCTAAGTGGAGCTACAAATCTGTTGAGTGAGCATTTTGTTTTGATTAAAAATTAATAGCTGCTTTTGACCCAGGTGGATTAATTTCACTTTCACCGAGTACCAAGTTAATTGACACAAACTACTGTCAGGTGAAAGAACCAATTAATAAACTGTGAGAAGGACTCCTCTCCCCCTCCCTCCTCCTCTCCTCAAACGTTGTTTTGACTGAAGTTTTCTGTCTTTTTTTTTTTTTCCTTTTAATAGAAAAATTTCATCTCAGCAGAATGAGATTAATTACTTAACAAAGAGAGGGACGAATGCGAACCGGCGTGGGGGCAGCGAGGAGGAGGGGAGCTGGCTCCCTGGGTGCCCAGGGCTTGCTGGCAAGGTGCTGCAGAGGCGGGCTGGGGAAGGAGCCCTGCTCCTGCCTCGGGCTTGCGGAGGGTTGTTCTCACCCATTAACTGCCACTTCCAAGATTATCAGTCATCAGGGTTTGGAGCGTAGTTCTGGTTTATTGCAGTTTGGCAAAGGTCTTTGATAAGGTCCCCAGAACATGACAGCAAGGTCAATCGAATGAAGAACGGGCAGAATCCACCCAGAGCGCATAACATCGTGGCGCACAATACAGCAGCAGGAGCCACAAAAATATCTCCCCTTCTCATTTTTTGTATTTAATTTGGAGGTTTTCTATAGCAATGCATTATGAATAGGAGTGTGTGTTAGCATAGGAACATCGAAGTAGTTCCTTATTTAATGCTTGTTAAATGAAAGCCAGCCCAACCTTCACTGGTTGAGCTTTATGGATTGTTTTTCAGAGCCTGGAACGGTGAACGCCAGGCTGGCAGAAAGGGCTGGCAGCAAGGGCTAGCGTTTGGCCAGTATTTCAAGCAGCTACACACGACCCGTATCAGAGAAATGGAAGCATCCTTTCCAGTTTACATTTTGTCAGCATGGCTATTAGGAACTCAAGGGTACATTTTCTATAAGCAACCTGACTTATGTGTCCAAGTATCATTTTCAAACTGTCTTGTGCTAGAGAAGGTAAATCCCTGCAGAAAGGAGGAGGCATAAAAAGCAAGTTAGGTATGCAACTCCTATTAAAATCAAAACAAGCTGGCTGCCTGATTTGCTTATGTCCTTCTGACAATCCCATAAGAAGCCTATTTACATCTCCAGGCATCCAAATGCCATCTCCAGATCTTGTCCTTAGGAATTCATGTGATTTGGACATCTACACATGCTACATCTATTTAGAAAAATAAATATTGTCTCCTTGATTGTCTGGCTGGGTTTGAAAATCTATTCCAAGCTGCTAACACTGTGGCTTAGGTTTTATTATAGAAGTTGCTTAACTAGGCAAATATTTTCAGTTATATATATATTTCCTTTACTTACAGAAGTCATACTTATAGCACTTCATTTATCCTCCTGAGACTGTTTGTTCAAATCATTCTTTTTCATCCTTAGCCACTATTCCACCCCAGGGACCAGCTACAATCTTTTCCCATTATTAATTTTTTATTCAAAGAACCAGCTAGAAAATCCATTACGGGAGGGGGGAAGGAGAGAGGAAGAGAAGGAGAGAGAAAGAAGGGGAGAGTGAAATACTTCCCCCAGATGTCAGAAGACAGCTGGCTTACTTCTTCACTGGGATCTTGGATACCTTCTTGCACATTTGAAAGCCATTCCCAAATGTCCTTTTATCCCCACCCGATAACGGTGTGTACTGCCGCAGAAGGGAGAAGATCGTATTCAGTCTCCACGCAGGGCAAGAGCGATGCCATCCGTTGCAGGGGAATACCCCCAGTAATGGCTGTGGGCTGCTCAGATATGTAGATGTAGAACATAGATATGAACACAACGATGAGAGCTAACTAAACATCTAGATAAAGGTGTGAAATACTTAAAACAGAGGCAGAAAGTTTTTATAATAAGCTAAAACGGGAGCATGCAAAGGTTCCCCTCTGCAGAGGGAGGCTGGCTGCCCCCAGCCTTTCTGTAGCACCGTCAATTCATTAGCGGAGCTGTGCCTGAAAACCCTGTCACTGCACGACGTGTGTCCACTCGTTACCTGTAGGCTTCCCGTGATCATATGCCGGTGAAGGACTACAACCATACCTGGCTGTCTCTGACACACAGAGAACCGAGAGAAAATGAAAGGAGGAAATTGCAATTCAATTCAGCGCATATGGAGCATAAAGAGACATCGTTTCATATGCACCGGCTTATCCTTCCCTTTGGTTTATGTTAAAAAATATACAGTATTAGCCGCCCTTCCCTCTTGGGAAGCGAGCAGCATAGGTAATGGAAACCGATACAGAACTGTCATGTGGGTTACTGCAATCTGTCTACATTTAGGTGATTCCTGTTATGTCCTGTATCTGACCGAGGGGGAAAAGCAATTGTTCAAATGAAACCAGGTGACAAATCCTCCCAATCATTTTTTCCCCTTCATGTCTTCACAATCAGAGCACTGATCTGAAAAGCCTCAAAGATATCTCCGCGTTAAGCATTTCAGCACTCCCAAGAAATGCTTAACCTAAAGTACCACACTAACAAAAGATCCCCATGTTGCTTAGTGGACGAGATGTGGCTAGCTACTGAATATTAAAAGATACACACAAAAACGCCTGCACATGAATTCACCACAGCATAATCCTTCCTGTGACAGACCACAGTGGTTACACTACAATCACTTTCTTCCCGTTGACTTCCGGACTACAAATGATTCACGTTACAACTTGCAAGATGTGGTAAGATACCAGATTTGCTAGGAGCAAGATCAGGAGAGATTCAGTCTGCTAGGGAGGAGTGCAATTCATGAGATGGATTGCAGGTTTTTACTTCTTCCCATCACAGACTCTTCCCTGTTAACTATCATGACACCTGAGCAAGGGCACTGAGACAATTTTTTATCCCAGATAGAAAAACGGGGTGAAAACAAACATGCCCGGGCTTTCAGTCGGGTTTTAGCCACAAAGTCTGGCGGTATGACCTGAACTATGATTGTCTGAGGGACACAAACGATACAGCCCTGGCAATTCGTGTTTCAGGAGCAACTCCACCAACTGAAAATTAAAGGAAAAGTCAGCTTCATTTAGTACTAACTTCTGTCTTCATTTCATGCTCAGAGCATAGCACTCAGGCTAGAGCCTTAGCTGATGCAAATCAAGAAAGCTCAGCAGTAATCAGTGTTAGACTGATTTATAACAACTGAAAATCTAGCCCCTTACAAGGTCAATATTAGCAAAAGAAAGGAGGGAAGGCGATGGTACTTACTGTGGATTTTATAAGGCACTCCACAGTGGGGAAAGGAATATCTTACACGGGAACCTTTCATTAGGCTTTTGTGAGTATTTCTGTTGCTCAAAGACAGGGGCAGAGGGAAATCACACACACTAGAATATGAACCTTTGTAACTAATTAAAGAGTTCTTCAAAATGTGCTTTCTCCTGAATTCTGTTTTTCCTGTTTCGCTGTTTCATTGTCCTTCATGTCCTTAGAAATTTATCCAAGTCCTGTAGGCAGCAATCAGTTAAACTTACAACGGCTGATTGCTTAGCATATTACTAGGGCCTTTTTTCCTTCAGATCTCTTACAAATGTGAATTGGTATTTCTGTACTTGTGAAAATGTGCGTAGTAGTTTTATTACACAGACATTTCTGCATGAAGGTGAAATAAAGTATCTGTCACTACAACTGGTTCTCAAGCAGTATCCAATTTAATTATCCCCCCCCCCAATTCTTCACCACATTTACTGAAATCTAGAAAACTGCAGTATCTGGTCATTATCTAAAAGAGAAAAGTGGCTTTAAAGTATCCACAGATAAGCATGAATGCCTCCTACTAAAAGAATCTATTCCTAACTAGTTCTTGATATTTCAGTTAAATGAAATCACTTGGAATCTTTTTCTGCTGGTAAAGTCCTGAGTAAGCAGTCACATGCAAGAGGACTGAAGTTCTTAAACAAGAATCTCAAGGAAGCCTCATTTCGTTGATTTACTCCATTTAGATGGCAAAGGTAAAACTATCTGGTATGACACAGAGAAATAGTGATGATCGTCAGCTTATCTGACCACTTAAGCTACTGCAATGGCCAGATTCCAACCTCGACGGTACGGACATTCTTTCTACGGTATCCATTTGATACAGCAAACCTTGCCCACGTGTCCCAGAACACCGTTTGACAGAGATGTACTTGTGAAACAAGTCCTCTTTCTTTGTTTTACATTACGCTCAAATTCTTCAGATGACATTGAAGCAAACCCCCCACTTTGATGTGCATTTTTCCTGGCTATGTAGACTGTTTATAGGTAATAACAGACATTTGAGATTAAAAGAACATTTAAAACACAGGAATGACTACAGCTTGTATTTCGCTTTTACGCTATATCCCAGCTTTCCAAATTAAAAAACGGAAAAGCAAAAAGCCCCAACAACCACAACAGTTTTTGCTATTCCTTTTGTAGTTATTGGCAATGACAAAAGAATGAGATCACACCTATAAAATTGTTCTTCCTCACCTGGAAGCAGATCAGCACGTATGCCATTTCAGAGATCCACTTCCTGTTAATAAAAAGGCAATTTCTTTGAGTAACAAAGCCATCTACTTCTGGCAGCAAGCCAGGAATCTTAAAGAGAAACCTTGAATTCTGAAAACATAATAGACAAGGGACTCGGCTAAGAAAAGATTTCATCTATCAACTAACAAGAGGCTGGGGTCATGAAGCAGGGTATTCTTTATACTTGAGAGACCAAGCTAAAAGTCTTAAAAATGTACAAGAAAACCCTGGCTGGAATGCTCTCCGTATGTAATCGAGGTTGCAGCTTCAAGAAGGCTTATCATTTTCCCTGACATTCTGACAGAAATGTGTAATATAGAAGTTTAGCAGTGTAGGCAGGTTAAATTATACTAGGCAGGAGAAATCATTTCAATGTGAATCGAAGCGTTTACTCTTGTCCACTCCCAGCTTTAGCTTGTTATTCTCTCTGCTTCCTGTAGCTTCATGTTTTTAACAGAAAAGCTTCGTTTTAGAACAGATTTTATATAGGGGTTGCTTTGGTTCTAGGATTTGGTGTTTATTCAAAAAGCATTCTTAACACGCAACTAAAGTGTGACTTGGTTCTTCCTCATCTGTTGAGTTTTCTATGTATTTTCTGTGTATGTTTCTGTGTATTCCATTTATTTTTCTTTAATGTATATACCTGGTATGGCAAATACTATAGTAAAGAGATTATGTATTGAGCAATATGGTTATGGGAAGTTTTGACTAAACCTTAGTGAATTTTTATACAGAAAATATTCTTATGAATAGGAATGAACTTCCAGAAAAATGTGCATTTTCAACTTCAGACCTTCTTTTCTATTGGAAAAAACCCCCATAAAAACTGCTCAGTTAAGCCTGCTCAGATCTGCTTTTCATGGAGTCAAGGAACTCACTCTGCTCTTTCTAGCTGTCCCAGAAGCCCAAAGCATCAGCTTTTCTACTTTTCTAGAGCGGTGCAATCCACCCCACAGCATAGCCCAAACGACACACAATCATCAACCCTAAATCTAGAAAGGAAAAAAGTATGTGTAACGCCTATGTGTAAAGAAATACATAAAGAAATACTGCTCTAAATGTGCCCCCTATAGCACTGTGGCCCATTCTGCGCTACCGCGAGGCACAAGACCCTCTTGAGTGGATGGAGCTCCCAGTTACTAAATTCTTCTCCTAAGCTTTTGTTGCCATCTCTGAGAGATATTTAAGCTTTTTTACCAGCTCTAAACATTTTCCCTAGCGTCTGTGGGTAGAGTCACTCCTATTTCCAATTGATTTTTGAAATCAGGGTGCTTGGTGTCATTTAGTACTTTCAAATACGTGGACACTAATTAATGGTAAATTACAATTAAATTTATACTGAATTACATACAGCATCTGCATTAGGAGCCAATGAGTTCATTCTGATTAATGTTATCACAGGAAGTAGCAGGGATTTTCTAATGATTAGCTAAAGCAGCTAACTGAAAGTTCTTTTAGCAGGTTTCCCATTAACAAAAACAGCCATGACATTAACGACAACCATTAATTTAAATACACATACAAATCATGCACAGAAAAGAAACTCGGAAAGAGTCACAGTTGTCATGCCATCTTAAAAGCCAGAGATGCACCGGGTGACAGTGGTCACCTTTCATTTTCACACCCCAAGACCCCAGAAATCGCATACTGGGCTAGGATGTGACTGAGAATCGCAGATTCAGGCATCCCTCACACCAAACGAAATGTGAAACAACACTACAGATTTGAATAGAGTAAATCCTCAATGGCACTAATCTTACCGAGATCTGGCAGATTCATGCGCTGGCCAGGGAACACCGCTGGGCTATCCGAGCAGCCCTGAGAGATGCTTTAACCAGCAAACCTGACAGTTCCCACACTGCATTCCTCAACTTCAACTTCAGAGAATACTCGCTGGGGATGACAGCAAGTCGCATCAGAGGATCCTAAAAATCTCTGGAACAAAGGGCCACTACTGGTCTTCAAAATGTCCTGGGGAACACCATGCCCCTTACACAATCTGCCCCACTGGCACTCAAGGGCAGCGAAGCTCCGCAGACAGGCTGCTCCAAGGTCCCCTGGTTCATAAGCAATGGACAAATGACCAAATCACTATTAGGAGCCACTAAACTAAGAAAAAACAAAACGAAACAAAATTTTGAACGGGAGGCATGGGGTCTGGGAGATCTGTGTTGCCTAGAGCTGCTACTGACATGAATGCTTTACTTCATTTCTTTCCATTTAATTTCCCCTCCAATTCACACAATCTCTTTTATTTATATCAAAAGATTTGGGAGACAAGGATGGTTTCTCTCTCTCTGTCCGTACTTTGCATAGGTCAATAAGAATCTGATGTGGAAGGGGTTTCTGAGGGCTGCTGTACAGAAACAACAATAAAAAAATAATAAAACATAATTTGGATTTCAGACTTCAGTTGCAGAAAGTCTTCTCTCTTGAACCTTACGTTTATACTGAGACAGAGCCCCAGACAAAGGCCATGTAATGAGTAAGTTCAGAGCTGCTGTTATTCTTGGACCAGGCAAGAGAAACAAAAGTGCCGTAGCGATTGTATGGAAGTCATGATGGGGCCTCTCTTTCATTGCGTTTTTGATGACATATGAGAAGTACGAACATCAATCTTCCAGCATGTTTGTCTTTTCCTGGGAGCATAAGATACCATGGATTTCTACCATATCGAAAACAGCCTTGACTTCACATCCTTGCAATGCCCTCTAAAACTGATCTTACTCAGCCTGCAGCCCGTCTGCTTCAGCATGGTGCACTGACACCATCAATCAGAGCGACCCTGGTAACGTAACAGAGCGAAGTGGCTCCATTCAGGCAGCGACGCTAATACTTCCTACCTCTTCAGCTCCTTCAAGTGGAGGAACTGTAAGTGTCTTACAGAAAATTAGCCAAGCCTCTTGGTTCCTGAGAACAGGTAAACTCAAAAGTGGGATGGCCTCGACAGGGCACAAGACTGAGATGCTCTAACCCCCTCGCTCTGTGGCGGATGTCCTCGGCGGCCGCGGCCGCAAGGCATTACGCACCAGAGAGCGTTACAAAGCTAAGGGCCACGCGCTCACATGCTGCTGTACTGAGGTCATATAAACGTCTAGGAGAGAGAAACTGAGCTATCGAGTGTTTAAATGATTTGTGCATGCCAGCAACAAAGCAGGGCACAGGACGGAAGACGGAGAAGCATTAACTGGGGAGGCTGAATGGTTTTCAGTGCTCCCCTCCTCACAGGCATGCGTGCCTCCCCAGTTACAGCTGGCTGGGGCTGACCCTGTCGTCTCTCAAATCTTATTCCTCTGCTCTAAACTAGCAGACACCTCTCCTCTCCTTGCTGTAGTCACCAAGATTTCACAAAACAAAAGAAGACAAAAAACTGTAAATGCATGAACAACAAGAATTACCCCCCAAAGTCCTGGTGGCACATAAAAATGCTGACAGAAGCTAAGTTTTCAAATGAGACTACTTGTAAACATTTGACACATACAGTCCAAAATTAACTTCTCTATCCCCCTTCTCAGCCTCTGGCTGAGAATTTGTACTCAATGGGCAACTCGTAGCCAATAAAGCAGCCACCTATCAACCCCTAAACAAACAGTACCACCAATGTATTGCCAGAAGTTAACAATTTGAAAAAGTTGATGTCTTCCCAGTTCCTACAACAGCCCCTTTATCTGAGATTGTTACAGACCATCACCCATTCTTCAGTTTGTCTAGGACCTGCTAAATGTTTCTCTCTAAATTCATCACTCAGTGCGCATTCACAGCCAAGCATTAACTGCTCGGTTTTCTCTGGAAGTAAGGAATTGAATATGACACATAAGTCACCATAAACTCCACAGGATTAAGTAAGTTATTGCGTCTTACAGCACAACTGGTTTCTACAAATGATACCCTGGAAAATGGCATTATCGCTCAGTGATTTGGTTCAATCTGATTGCTACAGTTAATGTAATAATGTAACTCAATTAGGATGCTTTTGTTATGAATGAACAACCTTGTTTAATACTGTCTGACTGTCCAGAGTCAGCTTAAATGGGATGTTGAGATGGCCTGCGAAGCCCAGAAATGCAGCGGTGCATTTTAGAGGAGGTATCGGCACGAATTAGGAAGCCCAGGCAATTTTTAAAGACACAAAGGTCATCCTGGTGCTTCCTACTAGATGGAAATTACAAAGCAGGCATCTTTGTAACACATGAATCCAGACCGTAAACAGAGCTCAGAGAAAGGCTTTCAAGAGCCAATGCACACAATTTGACTCTCGTTTTCAAAGCAAAGCAGGTCAGGTTCACCTTAAGCTATTTCTTCCACATTTCTCACCTCCCACCAGTAGCTCTCAGTGTGGAGATCGGTAGCCAGCTCATGGTGGGTGTTAATTTGAGGGCCTGGGAGAACCTGGCGAATTAAAGTTAAGTATGTTTTTGACCTTTCCTTATTTTCATGTGTGGTGTCCTTCAGAGGTGCTTGCAACACGTACGTGGAGTTACCTACCAATACACCAGCTAAGTAAGGCGCTCCGTTACTGTCAAGCATTTATAACGTCCTCATTGTTTGCTCATCTGCTTTTCTTAAAACTACAGCTCCTTGACTCTCACAATGTCTCTGTGTGAAGTAGATAACCTGAGGTCTTGCACTACAGCCTGGTGGCTTATCCCTCCTACAAATAAACCAGGGCTTCAGTCGAGGGTGACATAGCAAGGCGCAGGCAAAGAGACTTTCGGAGCAGGCGTCATCTTGTCTGAGGGTATCGTGAAGGAAGAGGGAGGAAGCGGTTACGCAAAACCTGCACTGGATTACCAGAAAGATGAAAGTCCAGAAAGAGCCTTACTCTGCTGGTACCTGTAGGCCCAATCCTAATTCAAACCACGTGTTATTCACTTCTACCCTGTTTGGGGAATTCCTGGAATCTAAGAGATACACAGTAGCTGTATTTTACCACTTCCAAGTCCACAACAGCCTTATTAGTGCTGAGCCATATGGAGAGAAATATGCAGAAAACCAAAGCGGTACTTGCTGGAATCCCTCTCAATTCAGTGGTGCATGCATTTAATTTCCTGTCTCCTTGTTTTCAGCCTGTCCTTGGATATGTTTGTGAGAAACCTGAGGTGGTTACATGTGTTGTGGCCTCCAAGACTCTTAAAAACATGAAATAATTACCATAACTTCAATATATAATTTTTTTTCTTCTCTTTCTAAAGAAAGCTCCTAAGAAATGTCTCACCTTCTCAGTTCTCAAGCCTAAGACTTTTTTTCCTTTCAAGGAAATGTGAGAACAGACATTCAGGAATGGGGAACATGCCTCATACATGATTAGAAAATCTGATTTGTTATAAAAAACAGATGTTATTCAATAGCATAAAGTGTATATGAATATTATACTTGAATAACATACATTAACATATAGTCCTTAAGGAAACACTTTTTACAATCTAGGTATGTTTGGACATGGCCAAACTCCAAGATCCACAGATTGAATTTCTCTCTGTCTCCATACACACATACCATACGCGCACGCTCATTAATACCTACTCCCAAACACACTTATAAAGCATGTATCTAATCAACAAATAGTTATATATAGGTACATTGATCACAAGAAATGTTTCAGTACATAGATTTCCTTTCACAATACCTAATCTTATTTCTGTGTGGAAGGTTTACAGACACTTGTGCAAAATAAGACATACCTTGCAGTTTTCTTGAGAGGGCACCTCAGTTGAAACACTCTAAATTAAATTTTAAATCCACATCACCCAGGATAACTTTTTTCCAAAGGCTGGATTTCAGAGATAGGGAGAGCGTGCGCGCGCACGCACAGCGCGTGCACACACAGACACACACCTATTCCTTCACTGACTTGAAATTTCCACTCTAGTTACATGGGAGATCAGAACACCACACCGTCATTTTACTTACTTCTGCATCGGTGGCACCCTGAAAATGAGATGTTGCCTGGCGTTCCCACGTACTCTAACGATGTTCACGGAACTGCTTTGATAAAAGTTTTGCTACATATAAAAAAAAGATGTAACACTAAAACGTGAACAAGCAAAAGTATCTATCATTTGGAGTGTCTTTCTTATGGTGATCTAAGCTGCTGGGAAGGCTTTAGAAATTTGCATGTTATCCTTAGAGATGTCTTGACGCTGTCTCTTCTGTTTCTCGTATAGCACTGAGCACATCGGCAGCCTTAATCTTTAATCTCTCCTTCCCCTCTCCTCCCCTACAGAGAATCAAACCCTGCAATCTACACACAGATAAAACTTTCAGGCCCAGCAAAGTTTGGCTCCAAGTTTGCAATAAAGACGGAAAGATTCATCGCCAGGAACGCATTATACCAAAACAAAATATGAAGTTGTCAAAACCAGCGTCACGTCCCAGATCTCTGCCCTTGGCGGAACAGAAAAGGCAGAGCGCGCCCGGGGTGGCACGATGGGCAGTCAGGGGGGCTTGAAGCCGGACAACCTGCCGCTGAGGAGCCCGGGCGGCGGTAAGCCCCATCCCCTCCTCTCGCCTCCCGTGACTGTGAATGCAATTAAACACTTCGGAAGACAAGCCAAAAAAGCTAAGCAAACAAACCCACGTTTTTTTCATTCTCCCTCCATCTGCTCGTTCACACACAACGAGGACAGAAGAGAACAACTTCTAGGATTTCAAACACACACAACACCTACTTACCTTACAGAAATACTCTCTGTAATTATGTACCTTTTGCCTGAAAGTATTACAGACCGTAGAGCTGCTGTGGGGAGGAGAGCTTGTGGGCAGCACATACGTGTATTGTAGATATTTATAAAACCACTAGGAGGCTGCAATAAAATGATCTCGGGGCATATATTATGCTTTTTCAAGAAGCATTTAAAACCGTTACTATATTCAACTTCATCTCTCCCCTAAGTTTCCTTAATACACATTTCTCTGTATAGCTATACCTCTAATTTTGAATGTCAATCTACATAAACAGACACGTCGTAAATAATGTACATCTATGTAAACAGATCCGTTCAACGAAAATAATGCATATTATTTTCACAGTATGCACATGTACACATAAAAACACAGGCTGCAAAATAATATACATGTATATATATGCCATAGGTGATATTCTAAGATCCTATACGAGAACAGTAATTGCTTATACAAAAATAATAAAAATTTAAAATAAGGAATACACCTATGTACTGCTACAGGTGTATATATGAATCTGCATACCGCACACATGCATAAAGCATAAAATAGAGGGCAACGTGAACGTACAAATGTAGCATGAGCATTTGGTGTATTTGCATATTACCATGGTACATGCCCATTACACACACACATTTAAAACTCACCTGTAATTTAATACTCCACATTCCTGGGTATTATTGCTATTAATTTTAATTTTCATACAATGGTTTTATTTTTATTCACATAAGATAGTTTGCAAATATTTTTAAAAAACCTGACGGTTGAGCGGTATTTTAAGGTACTGATGCGACAGTGCCTGAGCTCGGCAAGCACCGCATAGCCGGGGAGGAGCGGCGGGGGCATCTGTGCCAGCCTCCCTGGGTTTCAGTCCTTGATCGTTTACTCAACGGCCAGAAGATGGTCTAAAGCCCTGGGGAGAGCAAAACCTGTTTGGGCCATTGACATTGAGTATCCTTGGTGCAGCAAGTCAGGACCTTAGAGGTATCCATCATTACGCCTGCCTGAAGGCAGGCTGGAGCCAAGGAACTTGCCTGAGAAGCTAGTAAAATTTTAATGCACTCTGTAGTGCGGTCATGTCATACTCAGTTATGGCAAATAATCCCAGATGCCTGCAGAGGTAAAATGGAGCTGTAATGTGCTTGCCTCCTAACCCGAGCTGACAGCAATGATGTACGACTACCATTAGCGGAAAATATCACTTCAACTAACCCATGATCCAGCTCCGCTAAGGGTCACATTATCCATGAGGAACAAATTACACTCCCAAAGTAAATACAAATTTTCTACACGAAATGGGTACAAAAAAAACGAAAGGGGAGCCGGGCGGGGGAAGGAGGAGAGGGTACGGGGAGCGAGGAGTGATACGTTACCTGTGACAACATGCTGCCGAGTGACAAAGATGATAAAGGACAGGACAAATCACGGGCTGAAAGCGCCGTGGCACAGCCAGCACGTACCCACGCCTGTAAACAACATGTTCGCTCTCCTTAGTGGCAAACGCATAATCTTTTACAACGAACATGCTTGGCTCCGATTTTATTACTGCTCTAGCTGTAGGGACCCTCTATGCGGCACATCAAATGAATAAAAAGGATCCTTATCTTTCCTCCTAATGGGCCTTAAACAGTAAGAAATACTTCATGATTGCCTGAGCGTTGCTAGCATGTAAAGTCTGGGTGATCTTTCACCCTTGGGGCAAGTTTAAGGTGCTACATTTTCCTGAGTTAAAAAGACAACACCTGTACAAATACGCAGTATAAATCGGACTGATGGGAAACATCCTGGCTTTGCAGAAACAGTTTTAGGAATAATACTGAGAAACTATTTCTCTAATCCTATCCTTAGCCAAAATAAATATATTGCAAACAGTAAGATACCAGTATCCCATGACCCGAAGTAATTGCTTAAAATTGGGTTCTCAGCCACTGTTTCCCCATGGAGCCTTGTTTGCTGAACACATTGGTAGCCACCATCCAAGGAGTTTTTTCAAGAATTCAGCTCTCTCTTATTATCATAAATAATCCTTTTGCCCTTCCAGGAGAGGGTTGAACGGGCCCGACAGCTACGCAGCCTTTTTCTCCCATCCGTAACCTGCCACGCAAAACCCCCTACCCCAGGGAGGTCGGTCTGGAGACAGAAGGCTCGCACCACGAACGCCTCCTGAAGCTCCCACATAAAAGTCCAGCCCCATCTCACAGCCAATCCCCCCTTCCCGAACCTCAGCACCTTGCAGCTCCACGGGAGCTCCCCTTGCCCTGGCTGCACCCCTCTGCTCCCCGGCTGGGAGTGCCCCGGAACGCCCCGCACGACCTGAGGGGACACACTTGCTTCTCAGGCTCTCTCGCTAGCCTGGAGATGACACGCTTTACATTTTGAGGTTTTCCTCTAGAAATCACCCCAGTCTTCATACACCTGCACCTAGAGTTGGAAAGTGTAGAGGACGGGATGAGAAAATGAAGTCTGATGACACGCCCTTCTTTCAATAGCTCAATAAACACTGAGAGTTCCCTCTATGACCAACACTTTTCAGACCAGGAAGATTATAATTTATTATCTATACTCCAGCAGTGCATAAACACCAAACTGAAACCCTGGCTGAGTTCTCAGACAGTAATAAGAGTACAGCTATTACTGTATTACTGTATGGCCATGGTGGTGGCCATATAAAAATTTAGCTGGCTCCCAGCTACCTATCTGCTACAGCCCTGGCACCATCCAGGTGGACGTTTTTCTTTCAAGTGCTACCCAAACTCTTCCACTCTTCCTTCCCTCATGCCTCCTAGGATTGAGGGGAAAAATATTGCCAATACAGTTTTGCTTCCAAGCATCCCACTAAAAAATCCCAAACTGATGCAACTGCCCACATGAGAGTGATTTCCACCCATCTATAAATGTCACCCTCTGTAATATATAAGATGGCATAAAGCAATTTCATCACCATTTAATCCATTTATGAGAGAGCTTTTACTTCCAGCAACGGAATTACAGAAGGCAGCCCTGTGCAAAGCAGCTATTTACCTTGGTCTTAGGTTTTCTAGTACAGTTTATGGTGGGGTTGCTTTGGGTTCTTTCTGTTTCCAAAGAAAGGACAATTTGCTGTGCCCTGCGCGTGTTTCGGAGAAAAGGGAACAACAGAGCAGCACTGACACGTGGGCCAGCACAGCTGAAAATGATGCTCTCTTTATTCGGCAGAGACACAACTAGGCAGGACACTTCAGATCTGGAGGGCAGGGAGAAAATGGCTCCTGAAGTTCATGACCAATGAACTTCGCATTTATTCAGTGGCACTGAAAGGCACGGTTTTAAGTAAGCCCATCCCAAGTGCCTCTTATAATAAACAGAGTATTTATAATTACTGAAACCAGTCAAGTTTGTAAAGCTGGGCTAAAAATCGTGTGGTTTTTTTTTAATGTAGTCAGAAGCACATTGGAAAGCCAATTATACAGAAATGCACACACACACACACACAGAGGCACAAATATATAAACACTTGTATGTGTGGGTATTTAACTACCAAACACTGAAATACAGTCTACATACTAAACTGAGTGACACACATCTGCCAAAATACTACTCCAAAATCTCTCTCCAAAGGTCATACAGAAAATAATTGTCCAAAAGCACTACAGAAACATACCCAGGGAGCAGGTGTGAATGCTTTTCTATGTGTGTAGATATACACAAATAACCATTCCTTTTATGTGAGCATACCAGAGTGATTTATGATCTTTTCCATGCCATAACCTTTGGTTCCTAGCTGGTTTATATGCAATCAAATGTATTAGCATCATCATTAAAAACATTCTGATGCAAGAAACATCATTCTTCAGCTTCACGGTGCATTCAATGGCACAGTCGCTCAAGCAACACGCTCCCACCAGCACAAACTTCTTAAGTAAGTCAACACCCACCTCATCATAATCCCCTCCAAGCTGGGGTAAGCTTTGCTATTCTTCTCCTCTGACCACAGGATCACAGAATGGTTTGGGTTGGAAGGGACCTTTAAAGGTCACCTAGTCCAACACCCCTGCAATGAGCAGGGACATCTTTAAATATATGCCACGTGCCAATGCTTTGCACATTTAGCCACCAGCTTGACCGATCTCGTTCCTCCCTTTGCATCCTACACAAACTCCACCCAAAGCAAAGCGCGCTTCAGTAGGAACGTTCGGCAGCGCCTGCGTTGCAGCCGTAACCGGCCAGACGCTGCCGGGCCCTGGAAGAACATATTTTAATGGGATTGAAGAGCCTCATCAAGAGAGAACTGACTGGGTACTACTAAGATATATAGAGAACGACGTCATCAATTACAGTAATTTTTTTTAAGTTGCACACCGTATCCAAGTTGGATAAAATTCAAGCAAGAAGCAGGCCTCTCCTCCTCTTAAATCAGGCATAAGTAACAACTCTGTGTACATTGCAGAGCAGTCCCCCTTGATCAACGAAATATTTTCCTAAGAAGTGAAAAATCACTGAAGTGCCTCAGGTTGAGCCTTAATTTTAAAATCAGTCTAAACAAACAGAATGGTGAGCGGAAACGGTAGAGAGGGCAAATAAAAAAGGACGTTACTCCTTACCTCATCTTTAGCAGTTGATTTACTTATGAAAGCTGTTTGTATGTCTTTTCAAAACAGGACTTCCTTTTATTTCCAGAAGACGAATTAAGCATTTGCATTAATGTTTTTAACACTATATTAATCACCATGGGTATAATTTTAAAGATTGTATCTGGATATCAGAAGATAATACAGTTGCACTTAAATTTGTCAGCTGTGCAATAGCTTGCCCTAATTTCAGAATATCAGCTCTGGAGACCTGCTCAAAGAGTAAGACTGACAGACTTTTTAATGGAGAAAATCTCAGTCCCCCTGGGATCCATACTTTTTTCTGATTCAGTAAGAAATCCCAGCGGCGTTTGCTGAAAGGATCCCAGGATGGAAAATGACATCTCTCTAAGAATTAGAGCTTCACATTCTGATGCAAGTCCTCCAAATATACTCTCCCTCCTCAGACATGCTTGCTACCTCTTCAGGTTTTTTAGTGACAGGAGAGCGAAATGCCTACTTTGAATGCTCCAGTCCAGTACTATGTGCCAAACTGGAACGAAGGAGCGTGAATCTATATAAATAGATAAATTATCCACCCAAAACATGTCATTTCAAATTGAGATGCTGACACAGCCTTAGCTGTGGTTAGATCATTTTTCAATTAAATATCCTTGTTTTGTCTTCCAGAGAAACCTCTGGAGAAATGTCTCATTTGAGGGCAGGCATAGACAGAAAGGGACTCCGTCTGTCGGCTCCCAATTAAAGGCTAGGGAAGATGCACTGGAGGCACAGCCACCACCTAACGGAGATCAGGTATCAACAATGATTTACGCAGCCAGATAGGTACATATTCAAGTGGGGAGAAAAATAATACTAACAATCTAGGAGGCATTACTTTTCCTACTCTGTCACCACTCACTATTCATCTGCTCCTCAGCTTCCCAGGTCCTGCTCCTTCCTGCGTTCTCCTACTTCACTGTGGCCCATCGAGTCATGCTTGAACCGACTCGTCTTTCAGCCGCCTCGATCTGTCACAGACCTTTCATCATCCTGATCTGCCATTTTTTATTCAAAGGCACTGGTCTATCTTTCTGGATTCCAGGTCTTATTTATTCTAGTAGAAATATGTACCTGTCCTGCATTACCTCTACCTCTCGTGGATGTCTTATTTCCCCGGCACACTGAAGGGTCGGTGTGGGTTTGCCCTCAAAAATCCTAAATGAGGCAAAATTGTTTCCCTTCCATTTTCTGAACAGCAGGTACAGCATTCACCTGCAGCAATATGCCGTATATGCTGAATACTTCAGGATATCAAAATCTGGAAGAGATAGTCCTAAAGAAAAGTAGATCTGCTCTTCCCAGAAACATTTCAGGCAAAGATGCTTCTGGTGGGAGGAGAATAACTCCACAATCCTCAGAATACATTGACCTAGGACCGACCAAGAGCAATTTGACAATTCACTACTAGAACCGCTCCACAGCTGGAGGCTAATACCCCCATCATGATATAAGACATTTGGGTCAAAGATCTTAAAACTTCTAATCCTGCTGAGTACCCTCAGCTCCTATGATTATTAATGAAAACTGAGGGTGCTGAGCACTGTTTATGAAACGATCAACCTCTTGCACGGAGGTTTGGCACCCTCACTTCTCCCAATGCATTCTGCTCAGAGGAATTTTTGGTCCTAAAAATGTTATTTTATTTAAAGCAGAAATTCAAAAATCTTCTGGGTCCTACTGAAAGAGATCTAAAAGATCCTGCCTGTCTGAAGAAAAGAAGTTTCTACTTGTCAGTTAAACAAAGGAATAACGCACAGCCTCCTTTATAGTGTGTACTTTACCTGTCATCCAACAGCCCATTATCATGTCACGGCAGAGTGCACTTTTCTACAGGTCACTTTGTTTAAAATGACATGGATAATGCACATGTCAGCGAGCTGACAGTCCCGACCGTCCTTCAGAGATAAAAACCGCAAGACGAGCGCCTGTTCTTATCTGGGGTACATGCCTTGGTCTATCATCTAAGTCAGGCAGAACATGATTTCTCCAGAGAGCACTTTTTTCATTTCCTGATTTTAAGGAAATCAAATAAGCACCATTTGTCTTCATCTGAATATGCTTGACCTGCTCAAATGATGATGTCTCGCATTTTATAACAGGCTACATATGCTGAATTCAAATTAACAGCAGAACAAGGCCTTTAGATCTTTGCCTAGGCTGCCAGCACAGGCTGAATAAATACGCCAGGGTTAGCTGTCGTCTTTTAGAGTTGGGCCTGAGCTATGAAGCTCAAAGCTGGGTCTGGTTCTGGGATTTGAAAAGCACTAAATTATTAGGGATATTTGAATCTGCGCTTAATCTCATTTCATGAGGGGGGAAGACAAAATATAGATCACAGAGATGAAATACACATCTGGATTTTACATCCTTCCTGCACAAGCACTGGGATCTTCTGTGTGAGGTACAATCTTGAGTCTCTCTTGTATTCTATTGCGGAAGCTACCCCGAACCAGCACACCACCACCATCCCAAAAAGCTGCCTCTCTGCCTTTTTGTACAGGAGTGCTGTAAGAGAAAAATACTGTGAAACTGCCAGAGGTTTAGCACCGTAAATGCAGCAGTGGCAGGAAATTACACTTCTAGTTCTGGGTGCCATAAACATAGGAGCTGAAATTCAGTTTATCATCTTCCACTGCATAAGGAACATCCTGAAAATGAATAATCACTTCACAGGATGGAATGTAATGCATTAAAAATTCATATCTAAAAGTGCAGGTTAATATTCTGTGCAAAAACTCAACAAAACCTCCCCTTTCTGTTGTCACACTGATTAACTCCAGTGATTAGTTCCCTTATGAAAGGGAAATCACTGCAGCTCAAAGTAAACAGTGGTTCTTTAACACAGTTAGCAAACTATTAAGAAACATGCGGAAAAAAATCTCTACTTGGGAAATTACTGAAAAAGCTGAAGGGCAAAGCATTGGTGGTTATGTACAGAATGTTTGAAATTTTTCTTTGCTTTCTGCTACACAAATCGTGTAGAAAACTGATTAAATTAATGAAAGGTGATTTCTGTATTCATTATTTTCTTGTAGATTTTACCACATATTTGTTCTTTTCTGTTGTATAAGCTGCACACCAGCATGGTCATCTCTCTTCTTCTTGGCTTGACTTGGAGCTAGTTAACAGAACGACTCATGAAACTCTAAACAATTCAATGTTATTACATGAACGATGATTTCTGGCATTACTTTACCCTCCCCCCAACTTTCATGCCCCGATTTATCCAGCGAAAGGGGCAAAAGTGATTACAATATAAAAACGTCCCTTAAGGCTCAACATACAAATGAAAACTGCAAAATCCAACCTGGAAATAAAAAAATTAGAACAGTTTTTCTGCAATGATTATTTCCTTTTTGCCAAAGAGGGAAGGTAGATGTTAGTTTCTTCACAACATAAAATAAGACATAAAAATGTGCATCAGTGTGAATACTAGTTCTTCATTACTATTCATCTTCTAAACAATAAACAGCATTAGACATCAGTGCCTGACTCTTTTTCAGCATGATATTCTTCCCTTTTTCCACTTACAAACCCGAAGTTATGGAGACAATTATCATCAGGTTGCGGTCACTTGACTTAAATGGACAGTTTCCAAATATTGTTTCTAAAAAAACATATAGAGAGATATATGTATCAACCATAACACTTCAATTTGAGTTTAAAGACCCTTGCCTGCAGAGAAGCAAAACAGGCGTTAACAGTGGTTAAATAACTGTTAAAAAGTGCAAATGTGACTGTAACAAACATATTTGGTTGCCGTTAGAACTTCCCAAGGGAAAATGTAGCCATATAAAGCGTCGGTAGTGAGACTGGTGTTCATAAACAACCCACACAAACCGTGGCATCAATATGCTTAAAGATGAAATGTGTAGCCTCTGAAATATTCTTTCCTTGGAGGTCTGTGCCAAAATTAAAGGAAACAAAGTCTTTTATTTGTATAGAAATGCTTTAGACGAATCCAAAATGAAACTTTGAATAAATAATAGAATAAGAGGAATAAGTGAATCCAATAAATCCAACAAATCATTTTTGCCCCCATACTGATTTCCTTTCTTACCTTTTCTTCTTGATCACTGTCGCTGTCACACTGAAAGACAGAAGAAAAGAACAGGTAAGAGAAACTTGCTACAGCTAAAAATTGAAAGATTTCTACGAACAAGATGGCTGAAGCACTCATAAACCCTATGGCATCAAATCTGGTACGTTTAGGAAAAAGCTCAATTACTGTACGGGAGGGAATTCCCCTCCCACCCCGCTGTTGAAGACGATACATTTGTGTGTTTGAATTATGAAAAAAATTGCACTGAAAACAACAAAAGCCGTTTGCAATGCCCTCTGTTAGTGTAATTCCCACGCACAGGAGCTGATGGTGCATGAGCACATTTAGACTCCAAAAACTGGGTCAGGGAAGAAGAAAAACAGTATCAGAGGGATGTTTTGTTTTCTTTTGATGGACAATATTTCTCATACTGCCTGCCAATACGTCGCCTTCAAAGGCTCCTATCCCAGAAGAGAATTTGCAAGGCTACCGTTTTCCGGGACTACTAGGAGGGTTCACCCCATGTCTTTGCTTACCGCTGCTGAACTGAAGAATTCTGAGCTCACAGCAGAAGCAAGAACGTGCCAAATTAATCGATTCATTGAGGTTCTCTGTAATTCAAGAGTAGCCCAGGTATCATAGTAAACACTTACAACACTATAAAATGCTGAACAGTAACACTAGCGGGTCTTGAATTTTATCAAGTGCCATTGCTCAATTTTTTAATAACTTTTACTATTGTAGAAGTACAGCAGGACTAAATGAATCAAGCTTCAGTGTACAGATAAGCATCAGCAGCCCAAAACACGTTTACATTAGCTAGAAGTACAAAAGCTGTGCTGGAAATAGGACTGTAAGGACCACGTGACTCAATCGCACCTAGTTGCTTCTCTCAGACACAGATTTGATTCATCCCACCTAATTCTGGGTAACTATGGAGTGGTCACACTTCGCTACCTCTACGGCAGAAGAATGAGGAAAACACCTCCTTCTCGGTTTTTTTACGCTACAATTTTAGATTCTAGAGGACTGAATCGTCTGTATCATTCAAGGATGAACTCATACCTCTGCAGAGCTAATGGCAGATGTTTCGAAGGAAAGCCTAAGATCACCAAACAGGAGAACCAGGCTTTACTAAACCAAGGACTAGCTGATTGTGTCATGTTGTTACAGCAGTCGGTTAAGCTCTTTATGCATTTATATCCTGTTAAATGCAGCTTTGAGTATTTTCATGAGACAACCAAATGGCTTTGAAATTAGTTATACTTTGTGAATTCCAAAAGTTAACTATGCAGTGGGATGTGAACAGACATAGCCAAATACACCCACAAACATATATATTTGATTTGCACAAATCAAGTCATCCTCTGTGTGTTCTTTAATTAGAACTTTTTTGCCTCACTGGCTTTTTCCTTCTCTTCATCAGTACGGGGGCAAAAAGGTGCCTTCCCCACACCAATGAGCTACATACTAACAAATTAAAGCTAAGAACTATTTCTAGGCATTTTTCAAATAATTTTAAATGAAGGAAAGGCTAGATAAAATTACAACCTGCTTTCAGCTAATTCCGAATAGAAATGGAAGTGAAATTTATTTAATTATATAGCACTAGTTGCACCTAAATACTCTGCTAACAAACAAATGAGAGTGAACACAAAGATCTGAGACAGTTTTAGGTTGGATTTTGAAACCCTCACACAATGATCAAGTTAATGAAGAAAGCATACTTAACTGACAAAAAGAAAACTGCACATTTCTAGAGCAGCATGGTATTTATATAAAGTACTCACACCCGGTAAATATTATGCATTTTGACTTCAGCGTGACTACACGTATGATATTTTGCAACACAAGGCCCTACATCTACAAAAAAGCAAACACTCACATGGATTTTCATCCACAAAAATCACAGCATGTCACAGGTTTCCCATTTACTATCTCTATTTTACAGTTGTTGGCAAAATTCAGCTTTTGGGCTACGGCACTTTCTTCCGCTGCCTGGTTACGGCCGGGAGGGCCCAGCAGTGCCGGGGTCCCCGCACCGTGTGCTCTATCTGGTAGGACGCATTATAACGCACGGCGCATCTTACATCTTTCCAAACAGGGAGCTCAGAACCAACTGCTCCGTTTGTCTGTGTCCTCTGCCCGCCCTGCGGACAACCTCCAGTACAAGTCCTGACTTGTACTGAATCCCAAGGAGAGAGGAAGGAGGTAAGAAGTGGCTCTATAAGCGGGCAGGAACGATTCTCTCTCAGCAGCAGGATTCAGAGGGTTTTAACATGCCATCCGCGCCCGCCGCTGGGGCAGATGTGCACGTGTCTGCTGACCCGGCTGTGCTCACAGCGCTTTGCAGCCTCTCCTTCCCCCACCATTTTTTGTCTGGTTTAAAGAATCTCTCCTCCGCTGTGGATTAAGTTTCTCCCCACTCATAAGCTTGGAAAGAGCTCGGGGTTTTGTGTTTTCTGCAGTGTGGAGGTACTTGGGGAGAAGAGTATTTGCCAGCAGTGACATCTGAATCTGCCAGCAAAACAGCTACCCACATCCGAGTGAATCTGCGGAGAAAGTGCACAGAGCGATGTCGGTGGGAAGTTATTTCCATCAAAGTGTTAAGCCTCCTGCTTTCCGACAGTCCAGTTCTAATTTCAAGGTCCGCTTAATTCCACATCAAATAATTACTGCTATACCCAGAAGCACCTTGTCTCCAGAGTTAAGCATATGGCGAAGGACTGAGACCTACTGGTGTCCATTATGGAAGCAGCACGGATGCCAAGCCGATTAAAAATGCTCAGGCTCCCTTCACAACATGCCCAGTGACTGACAGCTTCGCGATTTGGCCAGTCACTGCGGCTGCCAAAAAAGCCTCTGCTGCACAGAGGCCCACATGGCACTCTGAGAAAACAGTTCCATTCCTGGTATTAAATTCCCATACTGACCCGAGGAGTTTGCTGTGAGCTCAGCAGGAGCGCACCATCCAATTTACAGCTCCATCCTCCAGAGCCCTCCGTGCCAGCCTCTGGCAGAGACGAATGATGGTCAAACCCCTCCAGCTCATAAATTATGCAAAGGCAATAAATGCGCTCAGCAAACAGCTCCTAACGTTTGCCTAGCCTGGCTCCAGATACACTTTGTAATGTGCCAGAGTCCTGCACACACAAGGCATCTATTTCACTCATAAAGGGGTTTTGTCGGTGAGGTGCGCGGGAGGGAGATCCACCGTCCAGCGGTGCTGTCCTGTTCCAAGAGCAGAATTTTATGGACAAGCTGTGTGAAAGAAAAAGAGGGACAGGAGGAAAGGGCTTTATGCACTGCACTGGGACCGTATTTACACGCGGCGTGTACACCTGTGTGTTTGTGGGCAGGCATACACATTGCATGAGGATGTTTTGCACGGCCACGTCAAACTGAATTGTCCCCGAGGATTAGATATGTGGATTTCCTTTCGTTCATGGGAAAAAATCAGGCAATTTATGCGCAGGGCTAACTCCAAAAAGACTTGCAGAAGAGAGGAAGAGGTTTGCTGCTCAGGCTGGAAACTGAATTGGAGCAACTGTATGCTCTTCCCATGCCCGAGACTACTTTGCTGTTTAGACACTCCAGGCATTGTACTTGCACACGCATTCCCCGGTGGCCCTTGCTCTGATGTGCTCACTTACATTTTTGGATGTATTTTCTTCCCAGAGGTGCTAAAGCACAAGGTGTTTCCACCTTCTGCAGGCTTACCGCTAACCGCTTCTGGAGAACAGGTCTTGAAACCAAAACTGACCACCGTGAAGTTGATATTCAGAATTACTGGTCAATTTGAAGACTTGCATCTGCATTGCTTGCTCAATTCCTCAATTCCTCTAGCTTTTGTCTACCTCGCAGGGCCACAGAAAAAAGTAAAATGATTTAAGTGCTTTGTGGTTGTCAGAGCACCAGACTGTTTTGGAATTGAAGTGATGCAAATGCTTTGTTACTGGCCTTCTGCTTTGAGCTGACTTTCAGTATTTCGTGCCTATTACAAAATGATAATTTTTCAGTGTTCTCCCATGTCTTGTTTCAGCAAACCATGGCTCTGTGCACACGCTGCACCGGAATATTCTCCAAATAACTGGAAATATCATTCAGAGATAGCATGACCTGATTTATGGATAACTGCCACTAGCTTCACTGGAAGCTGTGAGTGATAATGTGACAAATCAGGACAAGGAGGCTGCAGACACATTTTACACCTGAACAGAGGTTTCTTTCTCTGATTCTCAGGCTTAAGGCACTTACTATCTCCACGCTGAACGCAAGTCATAACTGACTGCAGTCACTCAGGGCCAGGCTTGAGAAGAGCCCACAGCCAAATTTCTAAAAGCTGGCCTACATTATCAAAACTGCACCCAACCAACCAGCCCTTAGCTCTCATTTAGGCACTGAAATGAAAGCCAGATTAGCAAAACTGCTGAGCACCCACAGCTGCCACGTACGGCCAAGTTTTCAAACGAGCATGGCACAAAATGCTGCGAGATCTTTTCACACCACAGCCTGACAGGCCCACTCAGAGCGTAGAGCCTTCAAAATGGCTTTTGAAAGTCTTGTACTGGGCAGAAGCAACTGTTCACGGTTTTCCCAAAGGAACTACAGGACTACAAACCAAACCCAGAGCAAGGGATATATAAAGCTTCCTCAAACCTAGCTCCACAAATAAAATTCTTAGAGGACATATAAAGAAACGTTAAGGTTGCTTCTAATTTCTATATAATCAGGAGCAGTAACGAGACCAGACGGAGAATGACTTGCTCAAAGTGGCCATAGTTATCACTTAAAACTGTTCAAACACATTAATAACTAAAACGTGTAGGCTACCAGCCACCACGTCCCTTGACACACACATGCCAAGTGTTCAAGCTTCATTTTGCAGTATTTCTGCAACTCTACGCTCAAGAAGAGCAAATCAGAATCAGTCACCTACAAACTTGCATTTTCATACATGCGCTGCAGTCAAAATTCAAACAGTTGTTCCTAAAATCAACCCCAGGTGAGGAGGGAACACATAAACTTCTAAGGTCTTTGTACCAGCAAAATGAAAGCTCGTCTTTCTGCCCCAGCTTAAACCTTCGAAATTACTGGTATCAGTCCTGGCTGTGAAAGTGTAGGATGCATTCCCTGCAATATGGAGTATGCACACGTGTAACTGCAGTGAGAAGCGGAAAAAGAACGTTCCAGTTCCCATTTGAGGCTGAATTGCTGCTGTGTTTTGTAGGAGAAAAGGAAAACTGAGGATTGGGCTAAAGATTAGTTGTACCTCCCAAATCCAGCCCCAGCTGGAGAGAGCGCAAGTTAAAATGCACAGCACATCTCCCACAGCATCTGCAGAATGAGACTGATCCCAATGCCACATTTCAAAAATCAGTCACCCTATGAGGTTACAGCTATAATTTGAGCCCATTTTAATAGCTGGAGAGAGTCTGGGCCGAATCAAGCTGAGTAAAGGTCTGTGCCACCTCACCAGCTCATTCAGGCTGAAGCAACGCTATGGATTTCTATGTACCTTGCTGATTGAACACATTCTTGTGCAAAAAGTGGCAATCATTGAATATATCATGTACAATGACATTGAGGAGGGCATTGTTCTCTATTCTGCTCAATGGACTTTGCTGGAACAGCTATTTCATATCTTGGATCCATTTATCATTGCCACCAAAGGAGTCAGTGCTGCTGAAACGCCAGCGCTGAACAAAGTGATTCTACTCATCTGTCTGCTGAAAAGAAATCTGAAGAAAATGAGGGAAAACCCAGACCTCAGCCATGTTCACTCTGACATTTACAATATTCTTGTCCATCTATCCACCAATGACAAACTGACAGCCCTGGAAAGGGCAAAGATGATATTCCAGCTATACAATTAGACCTTTGCTTCCAAGAAAAAAGGAGAAAAAAACATCTCCTAGATGAAAGGAGACACAGACAGGGAATAAATGGGCAATTTTCTAATTGATGAAATGGAGACAGGCAGAGTCACAAAGAAACTAAGAGCAAGAATTTAACTTTTTTTCTTTCCTATCTCTGACTTTGCCTGCAAGTAGCATTCAGCATGGAGCTCCTTGCCAAGGAATCTTATATATAGCATCTCGCAAATTGGTTAACATCACAGTCTGCTTAGCAATTCTTCACCATTATCCACAGTGATTCACTGTAAGGAATGACTCTGAAACAGAGATGGTCTGAGAAGTTTAAGGTCTGCTTTCTCAAAAGCTAAAATTACAGATTATTCACAGAAAAGTCCCATTTTACACAAATTACCTTAGTCTGGACAAAAGATTGCAATGTTGACCTCTAATCTGAATTCCATTTTAGCCAAACCACTTCAGATGAAATGTATCAGTCTTGGACATCTAAAGTTATCTTGGCCCCTTACAGGAAAAATATTCAGAACTTAGAACCTCTTTCAGCTCTAACTTTTTCATTTCTCACTCCCAGGACTTTTATGATTGTTTTATATAGCAAAACAACACAATTAGTGGCTCTTTCTAGCTCCACTATCAACAAAACAACGGTCTGATAAGAACTGTATTTTGAGTATTAAAATGAAAACACCAGATCACATTACTATCCGTGACAAAGATGATCCACGTTATATTTATACAGAGTGTGTACATACACTTGGCAGCTGGTGGGTAGTACACATACTCCTAGTAGACCACAGTGAGCTTATTTGTAAAGCGAATGGGGATTTCACTCCAGAGGGAGAGCTAAACATGAGTCCTGTTTTGAGGTTTGACTCTGTTGTGTCAATCCCCGTGTCCCCGGGGGTGTCACCCGAAGGGGAAGGCTCGTAGCTACGTGTGTGCGGGAGAGCCTGGGCTTCCTGCGGGCGGCAGGGGAGGCCGCAGGGCCCGCGGGAGCGCAAAGCCTGCCCGGGGGAGACACGCCACCGACATCCTCGGTCACCTCCAGGCGCAGCCCCAGAGAAGGATGATGAGAAACCAGCCCTGTAAGAAACACATTCTCCTTTGGAAACTGAGCTGAGACCGCTAAGTTATTGCAGCCTTTGGAAAAGTGCAACTTCTTTCCTCCAGTTATCACTCCCGACGGGTTCCTCATGGTGTCATTGCTCAGTGATCCCACAAGTGCTTAAGGCCCAATCCAGCCATCCCCAAAGTACAGGACGATGCTCCCACCAATGTCAGCGGAGGATTAAACGGGCTTTCCAGATGTGCCATTGGAAAGCTAACGATGCCACGAGTTACTCAGCTCAGCATCTTCAGAAAGTGCCTGCTGCAAGTCAGGCATCCAAACTGCACTAGACTAACTGGGCACCAAGTAGCTGTTGGCCACACACACAACCGAATCTTAATTTTAGGAAGGCCTTCTCTTTTGCAATGGACGGACGAACTCCCTGCCTCAGTTCCTCATACTGTATGAAAAAATGACTACATGCCTTTGCCTCTGGGACTCTGAATGTACATTTGCTGCCTCCTTACCTGCCTTTCTGGCTGTAGACGATTTGCAGTATGTAATGTTATTTTTAGCATCCTCTCAACTGATGACGACAACTTGCAGCGTGTAATGTCGTTTTTAGCATCCTCTCAACTGATGAGTACTGTGTCAGGGTTCACCAAATAAATAATAGTAAATAATAATAAAAATGTGCATTTATACTGGTGGACTAAATCAATAGCAAAGACTTAAACTAATCTGTGTTTAATGAAGTTAGTGCCTAAGAGTACATTAGCCAGTGTACCTGTATAAGAAAAGGTTCCTATTTTTCAGAACTCCTGGTCTCAGCTCAAGAGTTCAGTTTGGAATTTGAGTCTTCCAGGTACTTACAGGCTAATGAAATCAAAATATCCTGATGGACAAGAAGCAAAGCCTGTTACGGGTTAAAATAATACAAGAATCTATTTTTTCCACTGTGTTGTGATCCATAAAAATCACCCTAAGCCTTTCCTCTTTCTTCTCTGCCTGTGAAGCCAATTGCTTTGATTGCAGTGATATGAGCTTGCTGAAATGACTTGCCCTTGCTTGTGAAGCAAATGGAACATGCTAATAGAACTTATCGCATTACCCGATGCAAAAGTGCCATAGCTCATTACTTTAAGATAAAAGGATATCATTGCAGACGGGAAGCAGAATTGACTTTCTGAGGCCCGACTTGATGATGATTTAATCAACTGCTCTCTTTCACTTCTCATCTCTGCGCCTGCCGGTTTCACAGGTGCTGTTAAATGAGACACTCAGAAAGTGAGCGGAGGGAAAGAAATTGCTGTCATTACTTTTCAAGAAAGGAGGTATGCAAATTTTCGACAGAAAGATTGCGTTCATAATGGGCCTGGTAAAATACAAGGATCATGCTTGACAGGTGAGGGCAAGTCATTTGTACATCCTTAAAGTGAAGCAACCATCCTCATTTAGAAATTGTGCTCGATAAGAGAAGCTACAAATGAAAACCATGCAATGGCTGAGAAGCAGCAAGCAAACCTTTGAAGACTTTGCTATTGCAGATCTGCCTTCAGCAGGTGCCTGGCGTGCCTTCACACATGTCTATTGCTATCTGCCAGATGGCCAAATTTTGACCTCAGTATCTCACAGAGAACTCCTCTTAAATGCTTTTTTTTACTGTCAGCTTTACATTTGCAGTCTGGGGTCTGAGAGTTTCTTCCTTTCTTCATCGCTGCCAGAAACAGAAATTACAAGACAAAAAACTAAGTGACGACCGAGTTAACTTTGAAAACAGAATCAGTAGGTTGGAGGCAACAACTTGTTTTCTTTCGTATGTAACTGAGTATTACAGATCTTGGAAGGTCCAGAGCTTACAGTTCACAGAGCCAAGTAAAAAGTAAAAAGAATAATCCATAGAAAGGGTTGTGGCAGGAAACAAAGAGGATGAAAAGATGCTTCTCCATGGCCCAAAATGAACCTGCGGTCCTCTGTGATTGAAACATGAGAGGAAAGGGCAAAAAGAGAGCAATGAATGTTCTATTGACCTGATGGAAAAGTTCTGATATTCCAAAATTAGAAGTTAAAAAAGCACAGTAATTGACATGATGAATTATGTACAGGGTAAAAACACTCTATAGATCTTGGATGGCTATTGAGCTGTTTGGATCACTTTAAATGGGGAAATGAGAACTACCAAGCTTTTATTGGTGTCAATCAGGTTTTCAGTCAGAGATTGATAGTCAGCCACAACAAACAGGTTCCTTGGGGACTCCACTGTATGCAATGGATACAGTCGTTTGTCATAAAAATGTTGACATTTTGTCTCAGATAACAGCACAGGACTTAAATAGAATTAATGTCATGAATATTTAGAATTAAACAAGAAACAGCTAGGAAATACTGCCACAAAGGAAGCTTGATACAATGGAAAAGGATTTAAATAAGAACAGCCACTGAATTAATTCCACAGATAGGTGCATTTCAAGAATTTCAAATATTCTTTCTCAAGATACACATTTTATTTGGCTCAAATGCTCCTATCTTTATTTATGAAATGCAACTATCAGGTATCTTCTTTGACCTTTTCCCTATGTGTCAGGTTCTTAACCCTCCATATCCACCTAACTGGTAGTGATCCAGTAATATTCTTTGGATCTGACTCACCTCTCACCAAAAATACTTCACTGTAGGCTGAAAAGCAACTTGATGGAGGAGAGATAGCTTTGGGCTAGAAGATCCGCTCTGTCACTGGCTATCAGTATCACCTCAGGCAAGTCACTTAGTCTGTACTTCTGTCAACCCTCTGCTTTTCATCTATTTGGGCTATTAAATGGTATGCGGTTACTTTTCACTATATGTGTTTATAAAATGTGCAGGATAATAGGGCATTTTTCTTAGAGAATTTCGGTCTTAGAAGAAATAAAGCAGCAGAAGCAGCAGCAGCAGAAGAAAGCATTAAGACTTGGATCAGGCCCTAGATACATCATGTCTATTTTCAATATAGATCTCATCTTCCACCAACTACACAGCATGACCTATAGCAAATGATGCAATTTCAACTGAAAATTATTTTTATTTTAAATTACAGAAACACACACAAAGATCCAGCAATACAATATCGATAACACTGCACAGGGGTTGTTCTCTTTTACAAGCTGCAGCAACTCTGAACATAAAATGGCTACTGAAACACACAGGAAAAGAGATTCAATTGATTTGTAAGATAAAATAGTTGTAGAAATAATGTCTGAAACAAAAACTAAAGAATAAAAAGCCATTCCTTCTCTTCTTTCCCAAACAACAAGAACTCTTTAGCTTTTGAGCTCTGTATCTTTACATCAGGCTAAGCAATTTAAACTTCTTAATAATAATAATAACAACAGCAACAATAATAATTCTTCCCCAACGAACCCAAAACAATTGATCCTTAGGGATAAGACCTTAACAGCTGAGCTATAAACATCTGCACATTGGATTTTAATAGATACTAAAAAACTCTTAACTAAGCCCTATAAATATAACATGAAACAAAATCATTTGTGTTGTAAGCTGTTTGCAAACTCTCATACATGTTCCTCATTGTCATAATGCCAGAAAAATAACTCAGACTGTGTACTCAGCCCTGTAAACTGGCTTCTATGCTGTGGGTTCATTCCCTTTTCCACTCTCTGTTTTATAATTCGTCACTCACACAGTTATTATTATTATTATTATTTATTGCTGCCTTTATCATTTTTGTACCATTTATAAATTGTCTGTGCTAGACCTGAGGGAAGAGAAGGATTATTCTAAATCTACAGTCTACAGCAAGTAAATATAAATTGTAAAGACAATAGCACACTTTGGCCTGCCTGCCTCAAATTTCCTGTTTTGACATATGTGATGCTGTAATTTGGAATCTGTAATCTCTTATTAGGAAATTAATGTTTGGGGTTTTTTTCAGAATGCTGCAATTATTATAATTGAATTTCAAACAGGAGTTGCATTTCTCTATTTAGAGGTAAGCGTAATTGTATATGCCCGATTTATCAGCTGGACTCAACCGTTTGATATTCATGGAGTGGCTGGGAAAAGGTAAGAATATTCGTAGTCAGGGGGACGCAGCCCAGCGGAGCTGACTCTTCACTAACAGGCAGTGGTAGAGGTGGCACCTCGGCGTGTCCGAACAGCCCACCCAGGTATGGGCTACTTCTGACTGACCCTCTGGGCTGGACTCCTCCAGCTCTCTTTTCCCGATGACCTCTTCAATCCCAAATCCGGGCGCAGCTCCTCCCTTTTGAGAAAAAGCTACTACCCCGGCACTGCCTTCTGCAGTGTTGCAGCATAAAACGTCTGGGACTCACAGTGCTCAACTGTATGGTTACACCTACAGCAGGAAGATGGGAGCTTCAGGTAAGACCCAAACCTCTGTTTTAGGAGCTATTTTCATGGGAAAACCAGCCCTCAGTTTAGCACCAATGCACCTCTGATAGGGGTATAAGAAAGGTGTTTTGGGGGTTATGGTTTTTTCTTCACTGCTGCGTTGACCTTCCTCCAGAGTAAGGCGATAAAAACTCCTCTATCATAAATGATATCACAGACTCCATGACTGGTACCAGCAGTGGCAAATTACCTGGCACAGCCAAGGCAGGGTATTGCTTTGAATAGCTGGCTTTTAGCACAGCGCTCAGAAAAATTGGAAAACGCAAGAGTCTTGCCAGCAACAACTGTGTGTAAGCAGGGCTGTAGCTAACGCAGCGCTGAGTGTTGCTGAGACTGCCCATATGCTCCTTTTTCAGCAGCGGCGGTACTGAAACATTACACTGTTAGAAATCATCTCTTCCATAGGGGAACCCCATGGAAGGGCCAGGAGGTATCCTGAATGTAAAACATAGGACAGCCCATCAAACCTTTTGTCAAGAAAGAAGGGAGATACTGAAATAGAAGGGGACGCGTCTTCGCAAAACACGTCTGTCTGGGAATACGGGGAGCTACGGGAGGCCTCGAAAGAGCAGAAGCTTCATGTCTCTGATCTTTGTGGTCACTGCTATCCCACAGGCAAAAATCCACACTGGATTTCTGTCTGCACCGTGCCAGCAAGCCCCCTGCACCTTGTACAGCGTGCATAAGGGAATCTGGAGCTGCTCAGCCTGTGATGTACAGCTTTGAGACCGATTAGGTAGAGCATGGAAATTCATCGCTTTCTCCAGAGGTGCCCTCTATGAATACAGAGCCCTGGAATTTCACAAGGGACTTTTTAGAGAGGTAGAGGCTCCCTCTATTTTATAGACTGTAGATGCCAAACGACTGGAAGTTCAATTCTCGTATCTTTTGAAAATTTAGTAATAGGAAGGCTCTGCGATTTCTCTCCACAAAAACCTCTGTAGGCTTTATGTTCAATCTAAAAAGCAAGTGAATAACAAGATGCAACAGGCAAAAGCCAGATAAATTTAGACTGGTGCATATTTTAAAAACGGGGAATAGCTTCTTACTATTCACTTACTTAAAAACAGGGCAGATTTTCCCTAAAACAGGGCACATTTTCCCTAACTGAAAAAAATTAATGAAAAATTAAAACCTTGCCTAAATTTTGTTCCCTTGTTCAGTCAGAGCTATTGTACTCTAGGCAGTACAATTAATTAGTGGAGATCATATGGCCTGTGCTATACAAGAGGTCACAGCAGATTATACCCTCATTGCATTAAATTATACGAATTTTTAAATCCCTAAACATCCACATCTTTCCACTCTTTGGACCTCCTATTATCCAGCAACTCAACTCCATTCAGTGTGAACATCCCCTTCCATGCTGTGACAATTCTGAAGGGCTGCCGGTGACCACAGAACTCACTCCCGACCCAGGAGGGTTTCTCATCTCCCAGGAACAGTGGGTTCTGCCAGCTTTTACAATGAGTTTGGTGGTGGTGTTGCGTATGTCGAGTTTTATTCTTGTTCATAGGATTCATTTTTATCATGCTGCAGGAATTGCACTTCTTTAAGACCCATTTCAGCTTTGTTATTAAGCTCGACTACCTTTGTTGAGTAATCCGTTAAAAACCTGCTACAAGAGGACACTGTGATTTACAAATACAGAAAAAGAAAGAGAACGATGCAAAGCCATTGGTATGGAAGTGAAGGACTGTTGGGAGCGGGAAATAAAAAGACTCTGAGAAGAATCTGAGCAACAAATTTAATCTTGGAGGAAAATTCAGCAGAGCTATCCCGCGTAGCAGCTATCATAAAAAGATGCAGGAGACATCTATAAGAAATTCAATACAAAATCTAAAATGTTGACCAATGGCATCCCTCAGAGAAAGTGAGAGGGAGGGAGGGAGACAGCAGTTTCTCATAAAGCATTACAGAAGGCAGCCTTACATCTTCCCTCAGAGCTCCTAAAAATAATTATTAACATGCAAAGAAGAGATGGTAGCAGATACTCTCTGAATTGAGGAATACTTAGATACATGCATCGGATTTATCAAGGACTCTCCTCCCTTCCATACCCAACAGAAGAGAGCTCAAGAGCACATGTTTTCTTCCCACTCCACACACTTACAGCACCTTCAATCATTTCTTGTCAATACACGCAAACCTTCTTTAATTTAGGTTCTCAGCATTTCTGCTGAAAGAAGGGGGTTTATTGCTGTTTCACCAGTGAGAAAATGAAGGCAAGCGAGGACTGTGCCTCAGGAAATACCCATCTCCGAGCTCCTGCTACAACGCCTTCGCCACAAAACCTGCCTTCAACAAACTTTGACCTTTTCTTGTAAAAAGAAGTGCTGGAAAACAGCCGACATAATATATGGCACAGTAACAGTAGCACAAGGCAGAATCTTATAGTGGCAGAGCAATAAAGGAACAGAAGACAACTCGCATCTTTTGTCTATTGAAACTGGATCCATGCTCCAGCAATGCTGAACTAACACTACCCCATGGGAATATATGCTTGTCCCCACACAACCGGTACGTAATTCACAGCTGGAAGGACTCAAACTCTACAGGACTCTATGCATTTACCAACACCAAAGACAATGACCCACTTAAAGTAAAACAAATGACCATGAAGTGAAGGGAAACCACCTCACTCTTAAAGAGAAGAACTTGCTTGCTTTCCCTCTCACGAGGGCTGCCTTCGGTAACTCAGTCATGTCTCTTCTACTTCTCAGAACTGCTGTATAGGGACATATATGGGTATTTCTGAGCTGTAGATTCTTTTATTATTTGCACTTCTGCTTTTAATGGAACAAATAACTGGTTATTGTGATGCTTCTGGGCAAACACCTCATACTTGGAAAAATGAGCAAATGTAGACAAATGACAGAGTGTAAACAACGCTCCCTGAACTATGGAGGGACATCACACTCAAACGCCCCGCATGCGGGCGTCTTCCTTCAGGAAGACTCGTCTCCCCCTAAGACCTCAAAGGGTTAAGCCTGCAAATTGCCTTGCTGTGCTTCTGGGACAGCATGAAGGATGGCTGCCATTGCCACGGTCAGATATGACAGCGCCAATTTGATGTGCTGCCATCAAGGGCCTTCTAAGAGCCGAGCGCCCTGATGGTTTTGTGATGCGAACAGTCGCATCGCAAAATGGTTTTCCTCTCCCGCTGCCTCTGCTTCCATCTGCTGCTGGGCCGAGGCACAGCCGGCTGCCTGCCTGTCACAGCATGTATTAAAATTAGCTGGGGAGGAGGCACTCAGTTGTGCTAATTACATTTTAATCATTGGAAATGTGTTGGCAAATCAAGCCTTGATTGCCATCTCGGAGTCTGTCTCCTCCAGCAGAGTGAAGGGGCTGTCTGCATTAGCCGGGGCCTGCTGGGCCCAGTTCTTTCACAGAAGATAGAATATGGTGCCTGCTGGCCCACCACTGAGACTGCTTTGGCACATTATTAAAAAGCCACAAGGCTTGTTTCAAATCATCACTGTGTGAGCTCTGCTCATTCTCACATCCCTGGGTATTCCAGCCACTTGGTACTTTTAACTATATCTTTAGTTTACCTTGTGGGCTAAAAAACAATTTTGCATGCGTGGGTGGAGGAAGCCGGAGCTTTTTTGCAGCTCGTAGGGTTGGGAACGGAGCCGGTTGTCAGAACGCCTTCCTTGTCAGCTGCAACACTGCACTGAAGAGCATCCCAAAATAACTGGAACTGGCACAGCCCCCACTTTATCACGGGAAGGTTCGGTACAAGTCCTGGTTTGGTCAGAGCGATGGGAGGTGGAGAAGTCCCTTCTCATTTCTCATTTAGCAGGGCAAAGGAAACTGAGTCATTGATTACTCTCAGGCCAGCCAAGCTTGTAAATCATGCTTGGAGAGGAACAGAGAAAGCAGTGAGGGTCCCCTTTGTTCCTCTGACTAAATGCTCACATGAAGATCCTAAAATCAGAACATTGGATGAGCGTCAAAAGGATGAATTTTCAAGCCCTTTCCCCAGTCACATTTGAAATAACGTGAGTTTTTTTGATATCAATACAGGAAAGCTTCCATAGCACGGAACTTGAACCAAAGGCAAAAAGAATCAGAATCTCTCAAATGTCAGACCATGCAGGCTAAACAAAACCAGCAGCATCTACCACCTGCAAGCCCTCTCCCAAAATAAACAAAACCAACGCTATAGATATTTAGAAATCTGAAAAATTCTCCCTCAAATCTTGCTTTTATAGCATGCAAATACTACCCCTAAACTGAATATTCACAGTACGTCAAACTATTCCCACTGCTTATAGGCAGCGGCAGAAGCGGACTCCTAAGGTCGGACTTCCAAGAGTGGCAGGGCCAGACTCGCAAGGGTTCGTCGTTCCTAAAGGCAAATCCCCGAGTGGCTTGATTCACAGCAAGACACCTAAGCAAGCGGCAGATTCCCAAAGCACTCAACAGTCAGCGTTGCCTATTGGCGCCCTTGAGGTAAAAGTTCTGAAATACCGCACTAGACTAAACACTTTTGGCAGCCTGAACAGTTCAATGATTCAAACGGGAGGTAAGTACGGAAGCTGTTAACTGCAGCCTTGCTTCTTCCCTTGCCAGTGAAGGTGAGGGTAAAATGCAGCCACCAAGCAAAGCGTGCCAAGATTTCTGGTTTGGTATTTCTCCATTCCTGCACACGTGGCAGCAGGGACTGTGCAGCAGGAGCGAGAGTGGAGAATCAAGCACACGTAATCCACGCACCAGCTTCCAACCCCTCCTGAAATCCCTGTAATACTCCCCTTATTAGTATGTGCAAGTGGATTTTTAGTTGTTCATTTATTACACGCAGCCATACAGAGGCATGATAAAGTGATAAAGGCTTGAGTACCCAATGCGCTTGTTCAGAATGAAAGCTATTTTTACAGCCCCTGAGAGGAGGCAGGCTTTGGTGGTTTCTCTCTTTCTTATACAATTACATTGCCATCGAATGTAATGTTTTCACGACTATCGTATGATGGAACTTAAACCCAATCATTTTATAGCCCTAGCAACGATGATAAGGGTTTGCAAATACCATAGAGGGGGGCTACGGTGTCCCATCATACAGCTGTATTGCATTCAGATTGAATCTGAAACAAAAAATTGAAGTTATACGTGTGTTCTAGAATAAAACTTAATATCCAAGTTATTAGGCTGGGAAAAAATAGAAACTAAAATTTCGCTGATCTGCATTAAGACAAACAGGATCAGTTAGTTGCTTTAAATTGGCTTACTAGAACATTTTTGTTCTTGTTTAACTTGAGAACTTAAAATTTAAATGATCTAATCTTTTTTGGCATTTTTAATATGAACATTATACAAAAAATATTATTATTGTACGTAAATGAGACACAGTTTTCATTCAGCACATTTAATTTTATCTTTACCTTTTAAATAAGGGATAAGTATATTTGTGCGATGACTCCAGTGGTCCCAACCATCCCAACCAGTACCTGCACTTTTAAAGTAAATTCTTTTTCCAAGAAGCATGTTAGCCTGTGTAACCACTGTGACCACGTAAATGGGTCACGATTTCAGCTGCTGTGACTAAGGTGCATGTTCAGAGTTAATTAGTACTCTCCCCCCAAACACCATGAACAGAAATACAGTATTTGACACCTGTGGGTCACCGTGAAACCTCAGGACATCTGGGGAATTGTGCTGGTGGGGAGCCCTTAGCCAGTGGAAATAAGCCAGGTCATTCTGGTACTCCTGTCACATACAGGACAGTCTTTATGGGACAAAGCATGTGTGTGCACGGCGTGATGCCCGTCTCACTTCGGGCACATACCGCGTGCATGCTGTACGGCCACGCAGAGCAACTGCAAACACCGGCAACGGCACCAACAGCTCCAGCTTCAGGCTCACTGCCGCACCAGAGCAACGTGAAGACCAGCCGTTTCTCCAGATGCGGGTAGCAGCCAGTTGCCATAAAAACACAAAAAGCCACAGGACAATCCCAGCTTTCCCTGACAGATCTTTAAGGTCTTTCAAATGGGGCTTAGGCCTCTCTCTAATAGTGGCACTGGTCTTCATTATTTATAGTACAAAGACCAGGGGGGAAAAACCTGTAATTTGGGCAATGACAGAACATCTGATTAAAATCACCAGAATAAGAAACAGTTGTGCTTTAGCTTTCAGCCACAAAATTTAAGGAATATTTTGATTATATTTAAGATCTGAAAGAACGCAATACATAATCCCCTCCATCCCCCAAAGCCATCCCTTTTGTCTCTATTACATTTGGGAAAATAAAACTCTTTTAAATGCTGAGTGTTTGGTGTTTACGAAGGAGAACAACTGTGATTGTGCATGGCCACTGCTCTATGACGTGGTGGGGGAAAAAAGGGCATGGGCCAGGGTGTGCAAGACTAGTTTTTTTCAGGACCAGACATATAACAAACTTGCCAAGCTTTATTTCTCCATTTTCTAACTGAAATTACTACCTATCATCCTTTTGTAAGCTCTCTCTGACGGAAGTATCTAAATAAATGGGCAAGTGATACTTTTAATCCTTGATAACGGTTGCAATACACCGGCTGAAGCAGAACTCCCAGCAAACGGGCCTTATCCTGAACCCCTTGCTCTGTATTTGTTCGGTGCCTACTCAGGCAGAACACACGTGGCCCTGCATTATGATTTCTAACCCACAGAAATAAATCGCGAAGAAATGCGAGTGAATGCCCTATAGCGTTTAGGGCCCTATTCAGCTGGAAAATTAGACAGCCTCCTGAGGCACATGAGCCCTGAAAGGCCACAGAAGCTAGCAGATCTGTTCAGGAAAAAAGGTCAGCCAAGCACTCGACTAGGAGGAGATAATAAAGGGAGCATACGCCAGCTCCAAAGCAGAAGTAGAAAAGAGCCCATCTTTGCCCCCAGGTATTTGTCCGTCTCCCTTCTCCTGCCCCACCAGTGTTGCCTTGGAAGGAGATAGCGTTCCTAAAATATTTGGGGACTGAGAAGGGAGTCGTCACCTAAGCTAAGGCATACAGCAGCCCTTAAGCCTTCAGCATCACCATCTAGAGGAGATGATTTCTGTCCCTTGACTGGAGAGAGCCTAAGGAGATGGCTATCCACAGATAAAAGGTAGTCTTGAATATGCTCTCCTTGAGACAGCCAAACCAGGTGCCTAAACTCTTCCTTGGTGCTTAGTAGAAGCAAATGGAAAACGAGACAAAATACAAATAAGGAAAGCAGAGAAAACACCAAGAAAACATCTTATTTTTCACATGGAGAGCAAACCATCCTTCCTCTGAGGTCATCTAAAGCTAACTCTTGTGACAGCCTTTGCTCTCTATCTCATCATTCAGGTCACACATAATACAAGTTATGTTGCGAAACATAATCTACTTATTTCTGTTACTGATCCTTCATGCAGTCCTTTCAATGGACATATTTGTTCTGGCTGTTTCCATTTGGAACCACAAAGATAACTTGCTAAAGGTAAATTAAGGAATTTCCATGAGCATTACTGAAAAGTAGACATGAAATCCCAAATTTACACCCTCCAGTGTTATCGTTACAGAACCTCTGCTGCTGCACGAACCACACATTGGAAATATAGAAGCACCACGTGTAAAGGGTGCTTTCAGTGAAGAGTACACCAAAAAATAAGCTGCTCCTCATCAGCAAGTTCATTCTTTATCTTTAGCATAACATTTATAAAGCTTGTTCAGGAAAAAAATGTGTTAAATCTTTCATCAGGCTACAGACACTTTATTTGGAGTCTTCACAGAAACCCAAAGTAGTGCCATAAGGTGCCTGGAATATTAGCCAAGATAAAACCTTCAGGGCCACGCACGCTACTGTTTTCAAATCTGTTCTTTCATCTGATGTGCCAGTCGAAATTACTTCTGCAACATGGTCAGAACCAACCTGGATGGATTTATAATGCCTCAAATTGCTATGGGCATATTTTTGTGAATCGCCTAGAGACAAACAGATAATTCTCTTTAGATTGTGCGAATTGCTAATTCTTATGCATGTCATGTGTTTTCCAAGTGGCATGTTTAGACAAGAAAATTGCAGAATATTCCTAATGTCACCAGAGCTCTGTGCTTAGAAAGCCACAGCGGTGTAGGACAGCGTCCTTTTACATACCTCAGTATATAGATTACAAATCATTTTAACTCAGACAATACTTGTTACCTTTTCTCACTATATGACTACCTGTATAAGAGGGGAGTCAAATGATAAAGAGCAGATTACCAATTATACCAATGCAATGTAACTACTTGTGCGAGTAAACGAAGCAGAACTGAGCTTTTTATTTGCTCTGGTTAGGCAATTTGAATAAACAGTGTAAGTGTCATCTTTTGAGTCAACATGTCAAGCCGAGTTTCACGATATCTAATCTCTGTCTGTTGGCATTATTATACTACACACAAAAACCCTCACAAAGACTTCCTTCCAGCGTGCTTTCCAAATAAACAAAGCCTGTGCCATCAGTCCATGAAGTTCCCCTCACTGTTCAACCTTCTCAAAATTTTTGTACTCATTGGCCCATTTCACCCACATTTGACAAGAGATTTCAAAGATAATTAAGCTCCTATGAGTCTTCTGACAAAGGTGGCCAGTTGGTATAGAGGCCCAATAAGCTTGAAAGAAAGGCTGCAGCGTGTGATCACACCTCGCTCCATACCAGAAAACGCACACAGAAGAGAAACGTTGTAAGAACTCCAAGGAAAAAGCATCAATCAGAGGTTTCAATTAACTCTCTGTGGGAAACCAGGCTTTGATAAGTTTTTTGCTCGTGGAACTACTCGTTTTTATTTTACTGCATACGACTCTGATTCAGAGGTACCATCTTCTAACTAATATATAAATTATCCTCATCCTTAAAACCAACAGGGACATCTCTGTATAGTGTATGTTATAATGCATAATTATAGCTTCAGGGCATCATTTTAGATGAAAATGTTACATACACAATAAAAGCAAATTCCATTTGTATTACGACCAGATTTTGCTTCTAAAGTGACTCTGTGCACATAGAGAACTTGGTAAACTGTCTGTCCAACCAGCACAGCAATGACGGTTCCATGCTTATGGCTTGAGGCCGTAAGATTATGCCACACACTCTTCTTTAGCAACTTTGGGTAAAAACCCCTTCCCTCTCTTTCTCTGTATCCCTCTGTATCCCTCACTCATCTGTAAAACAATACTCTGTTCCCCCTTTCCCCTCAACTTCATCCTTCCTTTCTATTTGTGCTATGCTGTCTTCTATATAAACTCGACGACGCCTGCTTTCCTCTGAATGCCTATTAAACTCTGCTTTCTAATTTGAACAAATCCAAACACAAACATACTGAATCCATTTTTCTGAAGTATTTTAAGTGGATTTTTGTTTTGTTTCTTTTAGCTCTTGATCACTGGCCATGAAAAAATTCCGGTGGCTCCAGAAAGCTGGGTTTGTCCATGAGAAGAATGCCAGCTTAACAAATCAGTAGCTTTGGGGTACTTAAGGAGATGCTAGGAATAAAACAGTTGCTTTTCTTTGTTGGGAGGGATGTATGACGAACACATTCATTTTAGCATGTGCTGTGCATGCAGCTGGGTTGTGTTTTACAAGGAGGAGTAACAAATTATCAGCTGCCGACTAGTCACTTTAAATCCCCTTTAGATTTCATCACTGCTTTAAACGGCATTTCACAAGGCAAACAGGAAAGAATTTTCTTTTCAAAGGGAAGAGAAAACAGTGTCGCTAAAACAGCGTTGCTCTCTATCCCTGCAGGATGCAAAAATGATCTATGACTGTGACTTCAATGAATTTAGTTAACTACAGCTAAATTGCATCACAGAGCCTCTCTTTAACAGATCTGCAATAGTTAATGAATGGTGGGGAGACCAGATATTTCTTCAAAACAACTCATCAAGTAAGCTGCCTCTACTTAACAGATGTAAAGGCAGGGCCCAAAGTAGAAGCTGGCAGAAACAGATGGTGCCTAAGGGCAGCTTTGTGTTTGGGGGCTCTTGGGGGTAGGTTAGGCAAGAGGGGAGGCGTAGAGAGGTGGGGGTTGTGGTTTTCGGCAGCAGGTAAAATCCATTTGTCACACCAGCTCCAACTGGGCTTTCAGCACAAAAGTTTAATATCTGAAACCAATGAGGCATCCTGCTCCCCGACTGCAGCAGGGCAGGAAACGCTCTCCGAGCAGTATGGAGCCCCAGCCTGTTCCAGCAGGGAAAGATGTCACACCACTCATTCCGAGCGGCGTGCTTTTTCTCTTTCTCTTTCAAACAAATAAAAAATAGTTATGCAAAGGGAAGTGTTTTATCTTATTATACCTTCAGGGACAGAACACAAAATGACGAAAGTAAGTGTGTTTTCTTTCTCTGTTCTCCACAGAGTAACATCAGTAACCTCATAAAAGCAGCCCCTGCTTTCTCCTGCTCTGAAATATAGACACATACATTGCGGCACCAGCAATAAATTTCCATTGCCTCCAACTTCTAACATTGCCAAGGTATGTGCCATAGAGAGTATTTTTACGAGCCGGTCTTTGACTGCCAGGATTTCGCCTTCATAAAGAAGAGATTTTAGTCCATTCTGTCTATTTATTTTGTGTAGAGGAATCAAGGTCAATAAACCATGGAGAAATTCACTCTCCCTTATTCCATTTCAGACTTTTGTCATCCACGCTTTATCGAGTATCTGAATGAATTTTTAATATCATGCCACAAAATGCTTTGGTCTTCTATCATATGCTGGGACTCTATAAATCTGATAACACTTGGGAGTTCTCAAATATACTCAGCACTGAAGAAACAGCTTTAAAGTTTAGTCATTCTGATGAAATGTAAGAGCTTATATCAGTGACAGGTTGACAGAAAAAGCTGTTTTCCTTTCCATTTCACAGACTTCCACGTATGAACGCCATTGAAACATGTCAGGACTTTCTCTGAGTCTATGAAGACAGAGATGGCATCTGCTCCCAGTGGGGAGCCCTTCTAACCAGTAATACTGTAAAATTTCATGATTTTACAATCTGATTGACAGCCAGAGGAAGGGCAGAGAGGAGGTGTTTACTGTATTTTATAGGAGAGCATCAATTGCTTGTCTTGGCACACGATGTATATTTTTATGGCATACAATGCCACTTCCAGCATATTTTTTTTAAGTAAAATGTATTCGTGTTGGCTGAACAGGTTTATAATTTCCTGTTGCTGGAAAAAACCCACGCATTTTTTAAAACTAGGCATTAACCCTACACACTCATCACTACAGTTTTAGGTAAGTGGGCAAAAGACAAGGGCCTTGAGCCTTAAGGCAGGCCTCTATCAGCAGCCCAGCGCAGAAGCACATTAGCTTCCTATAGCACCATTATGAAGTTGATCCCACCTTCCAATGGGAAGCAGATAGAGGAAAAACAGATAGAGGAAACAGATCCACTGACTTTGTGGTCTATTAAATATTATCTCATAATACTGTGGTCAAATTAAGTGACTACATTATATTTTCACATTTGCTCTTTTGACAAATACGCATCTGTATTACCCCACTGAATTTACTCAGCAACACACACACACGACTACGGTTTTCAGAAACTCATTTAAATAGTACGCAGATGCTTCCCCCCAAACTTCAAACTCCCAAGCAGTTAATTCTACTGAAGTATGTCTGCATGCATGGGCTCGCGTTTGCCCATCTAAGGAACATAATTGTTCCTTATTTCATCACATACTGTAACACAGCAGTTTTCAACCTGTGATTTGTTGAATCCTGAAATCCCACAAACATCCTCCCAGAGAGATCTACAACATAAGGACGAATAGCAAACCACTAGTGGGTAGCTTTAAATCTACTAGGTAACTCTACACCTTCAAAAGAAAATTTTTAGGGATGCACAATTCAAAGAACCTTACAAACCACTACGGGGCTTGCAAACATACTAAAACCACGACTCCTTAGTGTTCACATGGTGATACAAACTCTTCCTGGCAAAAAGGCAAGGGGACGAGCCCAACATTAATTGCTGTCCTGTAATTTCACTGACTGTGACAAGACTAAATACAAAATGAAAGGATGGCAGAGACTGTGAACATTCACAGGAGGCGGACATCAAATCTAAATTACTTAACAAATGATCTTGCGATGAAAGACTGCAGCAAGCACTGTGTGTATATGGATTTGGACGACTGATTTATCTGTGTACACAGAGCTCGCCTCGTCTCAGTTTTAGTTTAAAGATGACTGTGGAAGTACCCAGAAAACCAGACAATCTCAGAGTCTGTTCTCCTATCTTTTACTTCCCCTGAAATCACTGTGATTTCATGAAAGAGGAAGGAGAGATTCAAGTGCTCACACTAATTAGTTTATTTTTTATTTTTTCATGCCAAGGTAGGTGTTGGTGACATGGACTATGGTATAAAAAATTCAGATTAGTTGGGAATTCAGCCATGGTCCATTAAGCCACAGGAAAGATTCAACTAACTAAAGGTACTCTGAAGCTGCAGTTACTGAGGTTAGAAAGAGTGGGACTTCTACGAAAACCTTCAACACGTTATTTAGAAACATTGTCATCTGACTTCTGGAAATCTAAGTATTTCGTCCATGCAGTTAATCATGTCCTAGCAACTCTGAGATACGCATGCATTAAGGCATTTTAACTACTTTGGTTCTGATTCAGATAATATTATGGATAACTATAACAGATGGCATTCATGATACTGCTGCTTTGGAAGACAAAGCTTTTCTAGCCAACTGCCACTCTTCTCCCTTCTGCTTTTCCTTACTAAGGATATGTCAAGGTGAAATAAAGTAAGGTTCAGGACTTTATGTACCAGCAAGCATCAACAGGGCGTTTGCGATGCCAAGTGGCATAGACAGGAAAAGAGAAACAGTTAAATACAGGAAGGGTGAAGCAGAAGTAAAGCAAACTAAATATGCAAAAGATGAGGGATGCACCCAGAAACTCAGGTGATTTTATTATACAATTAGAAATGACGAAGCCATCTTTTCATAACTATTCTCCCTCCTGTTCATTGGGAAGGACAGAGATTGGCCGTACTCACTGGTGTTTATAGACACAATTCTGTCTGTTTTAGGTGACTTTAGTGGGGAGGAGACGATTACGAGAACAGGCTTCTGCTTATAGCATGCACCTACTGATCAGTCGAAGAGCTATTGATCCTTGGCTCCTAGGAAATAGCTTGTTTCAACGTACATCAAGTACACACTCTACCTTGCTGAAAACTTCCAATAGCATGGGCCTTATTTTTGTAATAATTATGACAATTTCGGATTGACTAATTGTGAAAATTGTGAAGTTGTTCTTTCTGTATTCACCATGCTACTTGTATTACTGCAATAAGACCATGTTTATTTTAGCAGCTAAAGAAGGTATGTTAGCAAAAGTTCAGCTTCAAAAGACTTTCAAGTTAATTGTGGACTACAGCCTCCCAGGAAGGAAAAAAAAAAAAAAATTCTGATCTACACCTTCAATCTTATAAGACCGAGTCAGAAACTTCAGGAGGACAAAGTGCAGCATTTCAGGGTCGGAACTTCAAAGGAAAACTCCATGGGGTTATTTTCCTGTTAGTCTGATTAGCATTTATAAATAGTTTATTCTAGGGTTAGTATGCATTTTGAGAGAGATTCAGAGGAAAAGCAATTTTTAAAACTCTTTCATCCCTCCCTGTTTCAACTGCTTCAACCACAACAGAGTTGCATGCTCTTCCAAATGCAGAGCTGCATCAGTTTATCTCTCTGTACTCTGGTCTATCATCATTGTTCTTCATCAACACAATCTGAAGTGTATGTTTTTAGAGTTAGGGGGTTTTGCAAACTATTTGGATTATTTTACATGTAATTGACTGGTACTATCAGAAGAACTCCATTTTATTCTGGCCAAATAGAGAGTGTAGCATATAACATACTGTATGGCGCTGAACGCTATAGCCAGAACAGGAAAATAGTCTGAGTAGTTATTATCAGTTTGCTTTATAAGTATGTTATTTACAATACGCAGCAGATGTTCTCTGAATGTTAATGGGAAAATACAGGCCTTTTATTTATTTTTCTGACAGACTAAAAAGTGCAACTAATATAATAATCATCTTGGAAAATCCAAAGATTACTTCACAATTTGGAAAATGCTGTGTTGAGTCATTAGTCTTATTATCTGGTATTTTCATAACTCACTAGATAAACACTGTAAACTATGATTTCCTGGTAATGATCCTGTATATGTGCAAAAACAGGTCTCCAAGAAACAGTGTTTTTAAATTAACCCCAGCCCCCCAAATACTGCAATAAAGCGTGCATGCGTGTGCACACGTGCAGGCGCTCCCCTCCCCACAAATGGATAGGATTAGAATTGCCGAACTGTAACTCACTCTTCCTACACTGCTAACTGCTAACAGAATGTTTTCTTTAGCTCAGTGCTTTTTGGTCTGCGGTCTCTGAACCCAAGGGATTCATGTACCCCTCGTATGAGGGTCTGTAAAAACGGGCTTGGTTTCTTTTGCTCTACTGGGGTCCCTAATTCCGTTGATAAAAGCTTAAGGGAGTCCATCTGCTGAAAAAATGTGAAAACTTCTGCTACCCCACCAAGCCCCTGCTCTTCAGGAACAAGGGCTCAAAGTTCATTCCTGATGTTTGCCATGGAGTTATAAATTGCCCCCATGTGCAGTACAAATGATTACTTAGGCAGATAAAATCAAACACAGTGTTTTTAGACTTCAGAACTGTTATGTGATCATACTTTGAGAAAATCAGGGGCAGAATCATACCTGTAGCATGCACATTCTGGTTTTGGGGTTTTTTTTGCTCTTTGTTTGGATTAAAAGCTATGGACACCACTAGCTTTTCCCTTTCAATACTACGTTACCTGGTTTTCCTGTATGAATAATATTACACAGCACTGACAACTGGTAAGTGCCACACAGGAGCAAAAAAGGACAAAAAGCTTAATTATCCATGGTCTTGTGCCTTGTATAGTCACTCAGGCAGCCTACAAAGCGCCTGTGAAATGCTATTAATGTGAAACAGTAATTTTTTCACCAATCCTTCAGGGATAAAGTAGAAGCTGGTGCCTTTGTTATCTTATATCTGTGTGGCACAAATCACACTATTGAGACATGTAATTTTATTTAGCTTTTTTGCCTGGCTTTCTATGAAAACAAGTTTTATGCAAACAGGCTGTCAGTCCACCCAGCCACAGTAATTTTCAAAGCCTTGTTCCCTTTCAATTAAATTTGACAGAGATCTAAAAACCATCAAGTTATGAGAAGTTTTATGCAAATCAGTAACTCTAGTACCAGAAAGAGATAGAGCTCAGCCCTTTTAAGAGACAGCTGACGAACCAGCTAATGGTAAAACACAGGATTTTGCTCGGCCAGAGAAGGAAAATACAACAGAGCCAGAAGTACGTAATGTGTGCATGGGCAGAGGGAAGAGAAGATGGTTGTACGACGTAGGACGCAAATCTAAAGCAATTAGACTTCATTATCCTCCAAGCTCATAGCAGAGCTTGTTTTAGCAACGTGAGGAAAACGAGGGGCAATACGGCTGCCCAGCACTGATTAAGTGATGCTCTTTCCAAACAAAAACTCACCATCTCCGCCCAAAGAAATCCAGTTTATGACAATATTGCAAAGGAAGAAATCGTGATTCTTTCACACTTTCTTCCTGTCTCAGTGCAGCAGTTGGGAAAATAACATTCATTGCTATTGTACATGACAGGTAAAGAAAAAAAAAGTAACAGCCACATCTGGTATCATTAATACTTTAGCAGACTTCCTATTTTTAAATTAGTATCATTCTGCAAGCAAAATGACAGCTCCTCATGGAGCCGATGAATCTGCAGAAACAAACAAACAAACAAACAAACAAACAAACAAGCTAGCATTTTACCAGTACGGCTGCAGACAGGCCTGACAAGCTTTTCAAAGCACTCAAGCTAGAGCCGGATTCTGTAGAGGCACTGAAATGCCAGGCTGGCATTTTGCTGGGAGCTTGTACAGGTGAAAAGTGAGCTAATAAACTACTAACCACCGCCTGCTGCCAAACGGGATGGGGGCACTTTGCGGGAGGCACCTGCAGCTCTGCCCAATGTACCAGGTGCACCCATAACATTTCATCAGCGCTGCCAACAGGACACAGTCAACAGGGAATCAGCTGGATTTATAGGTCAGCTAATGGAGCGCTGCTGAGCCCCTCCAGCTTCTCTTTGGAGAAACCGCAGCAACGCGAGGGACTGTTTCCTGCGACATCCTCCACTCAAAGTTAGCTGGAGCAGGGGGGAACCTGCTGCCTCCTCACAGCGTAATCTGGGTCTCACTTACTGTATTTCTTTTCAGGGGTGAATACATGCAAAAACATAGTAGCAGGAGAACAAAACAAGGTGTCTGTAATAGCTGTTGCTCAGGCAGGAACAGAACCAAGCCAGCTCTGACCCTGGCATAGTGTGTCTTTTGGCTCCAGAAGGCAATTGCTCACAAAATCAATTGCTTCTGCAACACGAACGCACATATACACAAATGAACTGTGGTACAGACTTCAGGAAATATCAGTCTCCTGAGGTAACCACAAGCTTAAAATTAGGCTTGAGGATGACAAAAAAGTCTGTCTGCCTGTGTCCTGACGTGTTTCATCCATCTCGGGGAGTTACCAAGGCTTCATCTATTCTGCTTACTTACGTCAATGAAATCAAACAGACTCTTGAAGCAACCACAGGAAGTTCTCCACATGTTAGCTGAGGCATCTGGAGCTTTTCCCATTATTTAATTCTCGCTTGGTTGCCAATTCAAAAGACCAAAACAGAAAGCGGAGACATTTCTCACTCTTTCCTCATGAGGGATTTACAAGGGTAAATCCCATCACAGAATAATGCCTCTGGACAAATTTAAAGATAAAATTTTCTCTTCTTGTTGAGCACGTGAAATTTCTCAGGTGCTCCATCTTGCTGCTGATCTGGCAGTACCTACAGCAGTACAAAACAAACTATCAAATAGTCACCGCTGGTTTGCATTGTGTGTTGTACATAAAAGCATTGCCCAAACTGATTTCTACTGCTAGCTGCTACCTATAATACATTTGCAGATAAAGAAACCAATGTAGTGAGGAATGGAGTAAGCCTTAGAAAGTCTCTGCTGGGAATTAATCCGTGCAGTTCTTTTACGTCAGTTACTGTAGGTCTCAGAAGTAAAAAAACAAACAGACCCACAGAGGTCAGATTTTAATCTCTGAAATGAAGAAATGGAATCTGATCCTTGGACAGAAAATCCACCATTCACTTGTTCCTACCTCTTTTAAGGATGTTCCCACTTCTGGATTTCTCCAGCCTTACGCTGACTCTTGTTGCTTTGCCCAGACTAAAAATCACTCTTGTGCAGCTGTGCTACCTGAGAAAGGCTGGGTGTTTGTACATCCTAGTGAGCTTCCAGATGCTTCCTTTTTACTTTTTTCCCCAGCTTCTTTCCTTTTTGAAGTAAGATATTAGTTCTCACTTATGCACCCAATTAAATACAGTCAGAATTGAGGATGCAGAGCACCTACCAGAACCTGGGAAGGTTCTTTAACTTTGTAACCTTTACCTTTAGAAATTTCCGTATTTAAAAAGAAGTTTGTTTGCAGGATGCTTTGCAAAAATGGCATGTATTACTTCTCTATACTTTTCCTCTTGACTTCGCTTGCACTTGATGGCTTGTGTAAAAAGCTGGCTAAAGTGCAAGCCACATTATGCACTGTGATCAGGCTCTCACTAAACCTGCTACTTAGCTGAGTTTTTAAAACCAAACGAAACCAAACCTACAATGATTGTAATTAGCAGGAAAAAAAACAATCTACCCATACCTCAGCTGAAACAATGTAGACAGCACCATAAACACATCGTTGACCAAAGGAAAACCTTTTGAACACAGCAACCAGTAATTATGGAACTCTCCATTTTGACACTAAGACTTAGCACATCTGTACCACAGTATTTCCCGTAAAGGGCTATGTATACCTCACCAGCTAGCAGACAAACTGTATAAACTTCTAATGCACAAGTACATAAAATAACTGAAAATTCACAAGCTTGCATTTGCAGAGGAGCCTGAAGAATCTGGGTGTTTGATGGCTACGTCCGATTTGCCATGCCTTGTGAAGAGGGAAAAGAGCCAGCTGACTGGAAGGGAAAGCATCACTAGGGCTCACACTCAACGCAGCTTCCAAGGAGACCCATGCAGGGAAGGCCCAGTCTCTCCGGCCAGCAAGGCACTGCCCTGACGTCCCACGGACCAGTTATTGGGTCAAAATATTCTATCACGGCTGAGCGTTCTGCTTCTAGGTTGCAGTCCTTTTGATCAGGTTACTCCGGAGCACACTGGCATTACGGGCCCGTGTGATGTATGTTTGCTGTCAATGCTGAAATAACACTAAATGCGTCTGAGCGGGCCCCACCTGCCAAGCAATATGTTCTCAATCCCTCAGGCAGAGCTGTGTGCCGCTCGGCTAGGAAAAACTTCCTCCCACCCAGCACATGGCAGGGCAGCGAGAGACACACTCACGTGCTTGCGTACGGGGGGTGGGATGTGCCATAGAATGGGCCCCCCTCTTCCACTTGCTGTGACAAGAAACTCCCTCCTTCTCATGTATTTACAAAAAAAAAGAAAAGAAAAGAAAGACGGGAAAGAATCACAGACTGTGAATCGCATACATCATTGCCACAATTGGCTGAGAAGTTGGCTTGTTGACGATTGATTCATGAGCTCCTGTTGCAAGCCAAGAAGAGAGAGAGAAGATGGAAATATCCTTATTTATTTATTTGTAAGTACAGCAGGAGGCTCTCCTGAACACTGGTGGAGGTGGAACATAGCCACAGTTCCGGCTAATGCACGGGAGGTTGCGCTCTGCCTGCCGCAAGAGCTCACACGGCAACACCAATTTCTTCCTGAATTGATCGACGTGATCGCTCTGCACCACCTGTAGTTTTCTCATCACAGACAAGAATTAGCAGGGCAAGGAACCAGGACACATCCTTTTTTGAGAAGGGGAGGTGTTGTGTTTTTGATGGCACCTCTGGAAATACTAGCAGGTTGAATGCAGATGAGTTTCTTGCTCATTCATGCGTTATCCTTGCCTGTGCCTACGGCCTGTGCAGTGGTACCTCAGAGAAGCAAAGTAGTTCCCAACTCTCAGTACGCAAAACAAATGGAAAAGGATGAGCTCCATCCCATCTGGTGAGCAAGCTCTCTGCAGGTCACATTAAACAGCATAATTAATAGTTTTAGACTAAATACATGCAACCCTCCTGTTTCACAGAAAATAACACTTTCAAAGAGCAGTAGAATTTGGGGCTTTTTTTACTGCTGTGCTGCTACAAAGAAATAGTCCTAGCGTTAAATTACTTTTTCCTCTCATACCGATTTCACTTGGAGCAAGGGCTTCACTGCTTCAGAACTGCGCTTTGTGTATCAACCTGGCAATATGCGCTCGCAGCCCAGAAGCCACCCGTGTCCTGGGCTGCACCCAAAGCCGCGTGGCCAGCAGGGCGAGGGAGGAGATTCTGCCCCTCTGCCCCGCTCTGGGGAGACCCCCCTGCAGTGCTGCGTCCAGCTCTGGAGCCCTCGGCACAGGAGAGACATGGACCTGTTGGAGCGGGGCCAGAGGAGGCCCCAGCAACACTCCGAGGGCTGGAACAGCTCTGCTGGGAGGACAGGCTGGGAGAGCTGGGGGGGCTCAGCCTGGAGCAGAGGCGGCTCCGGGGAGACCTTCCTGCAGCTGCCAGGGCTGAGAGGGGGCTTATTCCCGGCCCGGTTGGACGGGGCTCTGAGCAACCTGATCTAGTTGAAGATTTCTCTGCTCACTGCGGGGGTAAGGGGGTGGACGTGAACTAGATGACCTTAAAAGGTCCTGTCCAACTCAAATTATTCCATGATTCTATGATAATACAACAAAACAGTTACTGAGATTCATCTGCACAGCAGCATGCTTTTGCTGTGCCACGTTCCCAATTTAATAGATTCTTCTGAACTTTCACTGACTGCTGGCTATATTAAGTTATATAAAAAAATTAATCTAAAATAATAAACAGTTATAGATATTTCTTCACATGAAAAAAGGGAGTAAGTTTCATGAAAGGATAGCCATGAAATATGGACAATAGAGTCCTTTCACTCCTCGTGATATGATTTATATAGTGTGACACTCATAAATCAAGAAAGCGATACTACCAGAAGTTTTAAATGTTTCTGGGTTTTGATATTGAAACATTGAAAAGTTCTCTTTCCAGTTTTATTCATTTGCTTACAAATCTATAGAATGTCTAAAAATTTCACGACAACAGCAAAGCAATGAACACATACATTGTGTTCATAACGCAACCGCGTAAGAGATAGGTGGTAACAGTGTGGTTAGACCAATTTCTTATGACCATTGCAGATGGCATTTTATTACCTTAGCCGCAAGAAGCTTTATACAACCTGGGTGACTTTTTTGTTCCCAGTACTTTACAGCTGAAGAGTACATATATAAGTATATCCTACTTATTACAAGTGTGGATATGCTCAATATTCATGTAAGTAGAAGTTTTCAAAGACAACTCATTAACAGCTGACATCCACTGACACATGGAAACAATCTTGAGACATCTTAAAACACGAGCCATAACAACCAACGGCAGAGTACATGGCCCAGGGAGGCGATACCTCGTGGATAACGACCATAAAAGCTCTCCTTGAACAATCTGGCTTCACACTGAGCTGGACGGACTATCCTCCGATTGTAAGGTTTGGGCTTTTTAAATTACATGAACAAAAGCAATTCCGATTGTTTCTCCTTTGGAGCCCCTCGTTTAGTATGCCGTAAAATGAAATGCGCTTACTCCCCATCGGTTCCTCAACAGCCCTCACATGTTAAAGGCTTACGGACACCGCTAATCTGTGACAAAAGCAGGAAGTGTAATTAGTCCTGCCAAACCATCTGGCAGGCCTGAGAGGCTTGGATGATACTTGGGAAAAGCGTCTAAACATGTGTGCGCTTGTCCCAAGCCCCAGACCATCCAAACTCGGCCAACAGCTGGGTAAAATAGGATTTGACACTTCTGTTGAAAAGGCCAGAGAAAGAAAATGCTGCTAATACAGAAAGGCACATAGTATTAGTCACTTCAAAATGCTGTTATAAATAATCAACCGAGAACCGAAAGTAACTGACAGTAATTAAAACTGTCCTGACACTCCCACAGCAAAGACATAAGATCCGTTGCAGCAGTCACAAGCAGCACAGAATTACTGTACGAGCACCATAACCGGGAGACGGGCTTTAAAATCTGCATGTGTTTTGGTTTACCATTAAACCACCTTCTGATACCACACATTAACAGCAGCTCTCAAAGAGGCGTTCCTGGGGGAGACAGAAAGACAAAGATGGAATCGAGTGGGAAGGTGTCCGTCTCAAAGGAAAGGCCCAGCCTTGAGAGGCTTTAACATACGCTTCTCCTGAAATTAAGTGGCATGACTGGTGTTCACAGCGTCTCGATAGCGGCTGTTCTGTTTTGCCAGAATAACTCGAGTGGTTCCCGTATCATGCTTCTCTCCAAGAAAACACCGCCGAGACATTTCACAGCAGAACCATGAACAGAAAAGGGTGAGGGAAAAATGTTCGCTTGAGAACGTTTCTGTAACCTACGCTCTGCCATGAGATACAGTGTACAGATTTGGTGCTTATATATTAACACCATAATGTAATGAGTAACTTAAGGAGGGTTAAAAACTGCTCAAGTCTGGACAAGTCGGAGAGCACACGGCAGACTAAGCAGTGCTTCTGGCCGAAAGAGGACTTCGTGGGGCAAAGCAAGCATGCGCTTACCGCTGAGATTTGTTAATTCATGTGGTCAGTACATGCCCAAGGACCAAAGCCCAGTTAAACAAACAGCATTCATTGTAGAAAATTTGTCTATAAACAATGATTTTCGTTAACTTCATGTTTCCCAAAATTTGCTGCTATTTCAAAGTAAACACTTTTCACAGAAGAATCATAACACAGTTGAAAAACGATGAGAAGCTCCGGAGAACAAACGGAGTTTTGCTTTTCCTTTAGTGGTTTTACTGGTCTGGAGGACTGTCAGCAGTGACAGCTAACGCTGACTTCTTCCTGGGGTGGGCAGCGGACGCTCTGGCAATCAGTTAACCCTATTTCAGTTCCAGAAGGGATGATCTCCAGGTTGCTCAGGAGGCAGTTGGGTTTTTTTACCCACTCAAACTTGACTCCAAGTACTTATGTGATTTGATTCAAGCCCCTTTGTCACTTGAGACAGTTACGAGATGCTACGCTCCGATCAGGCAGAGCAAGGACCAGTGTCTGCACCCCACCGCACGTACCAGTGATGCTTCTCACACAGAAGACACGCGCAAATACACAAAACCATATATACATGCACACAGCCATCTCTGGTCTAAAAACAGGTATTTTGATGCAATTTCATTTTCATATAGAAGATTTTGGCTTGAGGAACAGTACAAAGAAGAACAAATACAAACTTTGAAACCTTGTAAATTGTCTAGGAGCACAACTGCCACCCTCCAGGCCAAGCTATAAGTCATGAGATCACGGAATTGTGCCACAAATGCTTGCATCTCTTGGTGTCAAACAAGAAGCAAGTGTAGATGCAAAAAGGTGCCACGTCAGCTGTTAGACTGGTTTCTATGTTAAGTACTCAGACTCCTCTTCGTATTTCAGACAGAAATTACTGCTAGTATCGTCATACTAGGCATGGCTAAAGATGTAGTCAAGCTTTACAAATTTCACAGTTCAAGTATCTTTAATGCAGAATACATTAAACTGTTCAGCTCTTCATCTGCTTTTACAGCTCCCTCAGAATTTGTATGTTTAGACAACCTTAAAAAACACCAGAGGAGCTAATTAATTATAATCACAATCTAGCTATAGTTAAGAAAAATGACAAAGCTTTTCAATTTTCAGGGACGAAGGAATGTGTGCTGTGACCTCTCCAAACACTGACAGACACTAAAAGGCCTTTCAGTTGATGTAACTGGATTTCTTGAAGTCACTACTTGTAAGAGGAACATGTGCAGGGATAGAAAGTGGGCGTCCCCATGGTACTTTCATATATGCCAAAGCTCTACAGATTATTAATACATGGGCTTGGCCCCTTCATTCTACAAGAGCTCTTGTAACGCCTCAAATTAATTGGAGGACAGTTCAGCAGCTCCAAAGAGATAATTAAGATCAATTATTAATTCCTCTTTCTATTCTTGTACCTGTATTAAGCTTCAGGATTAGAACGCCAACAATGAAACAATAACTATAATAAAAATAAATAGTACAAAACTAGCTCTTAAAAAAAAAATTGGAAGAAATAACTTTTGCATGTTCTAAAATTTCTCAGTCAGACAACCCTGTTGCACTCAATATATATAAAATAAATATAATTGCAGTTTCTCTTTGAAGTAAGTAGATGTTACTTTCTGATTTTTCTTTAAGGGAAAATAAGACAAATGCCATTTAACGGGAGTACCCTCAAGAAGTTAGGGGTAAACACAAAATGTAGGCAACGACAGAGAGGGATGTCTCGCTTGTGTAAATCTGTAAAAAGATTGAGTTTGTAGATATATGTGGTGGCTGAGGAGGGTGTTTGTCTAAACTCTGTATTTGCTGGAGGATCAGAGAGTGGGAATGAGAGATCTTCACATCTTAACCAAAGAACCAGAATGTGAAAGACATTAAGCAGGAGTGGTGCTGAGCTGGTACTAACAAACAGAAACAAAGAACAGAAAGGTTAAAAATGTTACAACTAAAATCCTCTTCCTCTTCCAACTGCTTGAGTTTTAGACTTTTAATCCCAAGAGCTCTCCAGTTTTCTACTGTTTCTTCGGAAAGCCAGAGAAATCTGTATCTGATATTTCTGGAAGGAGGGAAAAAAAAGGCAAAAAAGCTAAAAACTAAACAAACCACCTTTCAAAACGTTTTGTACAACCTAACGAAGCAAACGGGACACAAGCAGATGCTTTTTTTTTTTTTCCCCCCCACCTCCTCCCTTGCAGGTCACCTTTATCCATGACACACAGCAACAAAAGCAGAACAATGAAAGTTAAGGCCAACAGCCTGTCCTTAACTCGTCCTGCTGTGCTTTGGTACTGCAGGGCTCTCAGATTAATGTGGATGTCACACAGCATATGCTCTAAAAACGAGGCACCGCAGGACGCGTTAAGAATGGAGGGTTAAGGCTTTGGGCATTCTTATCAAGGTAAAGCTCACAGACCTGAAATGGTACATCTCTACGGATTTAGGCTTTTGTTACTTGGATCTCTTCCCTCAGACTCATTGTGGTCATCGAACTGGTGCATCTGCCTTTCCCGAGCACTGAATTACGCAACTGTGCCTGAGCACTGTTGCCTTTATTTTTAAAACAAACCGTGCATTCCAGGTATCATGAACACACTGACACCCCCCAAATCTCTGGTCTTCATAGTCGGGTGCACAATACAACACAAAGCTTTTGTATGTGCTGATTTTTTATCTTGCAGAGCAGACAAAGGATTTTTCAAACAAGCAGAACATAGAGAGTTATGCGTTGAGCAAATGCTAAAGCAAATTACTGAGGGAAAACCAAAATTCCAGTGTGAAAACAAGCAGAATTCCATGTACTGGCCGTGTTCTCCAATATTTTTGTCAGTTATCAGAAGCTAAGAGCTACCAAAGCACAGGTCTTCATACATTTCACATAAGGGCAATGGCTGCACATTTAAAATGACACGTACTTCTTTCACCTTGGGGTCAAAACCCATTTCAACAGTATCTTAACAGTTTAAATCTGTTATAACTACAGTATCAATAACTGGAACAGATACACAATAACTCTCCAAATCACTAGCTGTATTCAAAATTGCGCACAGTCGTCACATTTGAACAGCTAAAATGATCCTCGGAGACTAAATCAAAGTAGAATGAAATCAAACATCAAGGGCTAACTCCGGACATCGAGTTTCCATCTAAGTAAACATAACCCTGCACCACGGTCTGCTCAACACATCTGCCCACAGGGAAAGCTAAACTGTGTATTTCTTACAACCAACCTGCAGCAGGAGATGGTCAGAGTCTAAATTTCACCTTTGGTAGCCAGAGCGAGCAATGCAACCCGCATGTGCGCGAGGCAGGAGGCAGGGGACGGCGAAATAACCGGCGTATGAAAACCCGGCAAGAAGCCCTGCCCCGTGAGCAGGGAGGAGGAGCAGGGAGGGAACCCGGGGCTGAGCTTTTGTTTCTTTCCCATATGCTCCCAAGACATCAACAACTGACTGTGCTCTCTATAAATTCAGTCACTGAAGCAGAAGCAATTTGACAGAATACTTTTTTATTTTTCTCTAAATAGCAGCTCTTGGCAGTTTATAAAAATCTTACCAGGAGTATTCCTGTTACATTCAAGATGCCCCAGCAAACTTTGAGCTCCCTAAGAAAGCAATAGGATGCTCCCTTATGTCTTAATTACATGACCAGCACTCCCTGTTTCTAGTGGTAGGTCTCCAAACAGGCTCGGAGTTCTTTTGGGGAGCCTGTCCACCCCTTGCAGCCTCTGCAACGGGAAGGTAAACCCTGCTGGAGGGGCTGGAGTGCCAGGTTCTGAATTTGCAAACAGGCGAGTCCTAAATAAGAGAGAAAAAGGCATAAAACAAACTGAACCCCAACCCCCACAATCCATGTTAGCCAGTCCTCACATTGGAAAGGCTTTATATCCACACATTTTAAGAAATGTAAAGGGAACCATAAGCCCAATTCAATTTAATTGGGTACTCTCCTGACAGAACAGTTATTAATAAGATTGCATTGCACAAACCTCTGTGAAATCCCAAATGCAGTCAGATGCCCTAGCAAAAACATTTAACACCCAGCGAGGAACATGCTGCTGGATTGTTGTTGCTCTTCTCCTTTTTCTCCCCACTCCAATTCTCTCTCTTCTTTTATCAAATTCTCAAAAAAAAAAAAAAAAAAAAAAAAGAAGCAAGTGCACATCTCGAGCAGCTCCTATAAATTATTCACATGATATTACAGTGTATGTCAGCAGTCTCACAGTGTTTAAAAAACTTAACTACAAGCCAATTAAAATGTAAACTGAGAAAGACGGATGGGGTTGGGTCGCTCTGGTGTGAACTTGAGCAGCTCATAACAATACACACAACTTCTAGACCTGCTAATTTGACAGCTACTTTCATCAGCAGACACTTTTTCCTTCTTTCTTCTTCTTTTCTTTTTTCAATGCAGTGTTTCTCAGAGGACAAACCAGTCTATATCCAGCAGATTAATCCCCTGGGTCTCACAGTGCTGTACAGGCTCTTGGTGTGTTAGTTACTAACAGGTTCAGATGAGGTTTGTACAGTGGAAAAGGGGGCAAAAGGGGGCTTCTCCTTCTGGAGACACCAGTTATTGGAATTTTACAACTAAATGACAGCAATTCAAGTGACAGATTATATTTTTTAAATGAATCCACCGATTACTCACACAAATAACAATACAGTATATTTGATTACTACAGAAAAATAAAACGCTTCCAATAAAGACATTTAAGAACACTTAATGAGTACGTCAGTGTAGCAAGACTGGACATCTGCCTAAGTTGCTTACTGCTGGACTACTGAATAAGCCAGGCACCAATTAGCCTTTACAGTGATAATGACACTAATTTTATTCTTCATGGGTTAATTACAAGAGCACCATGAAGTCAGATTCTGAACTCGCAGTCAGAAACATCAGGGAAAACCTCAGAAAATGAAAGCATTATAGACATAAAATCAATACTTAACAAGGGAAATTTAAGGCATATCTAGCTAACATCCTAAAGAAGGAGCCAGAAACATCTCGATTTCATTCTCACCCATGCTACTTGACTGATGGACCATCATAAACAAGCCGTTTCCCTTATCTGTGCAATGGGGATAGTGGTGGCATGACTTACCTGTAAAAACAGTCAGACTGAATGCAGTAAGAGCCAAGTAATCATTACTGTTACCTGCTCTTTCTCTCTCTCCCCTCTTTAAGAAAGGTGAAACCTGTGAAAGGTTCTTCTTCTATGACCACCAGAGACTCAACTAATCCAGCCAGTCACTGCACTGACAACATACACCCCCACCACACCAATTTGATCTGGCATTCTCAAGTCATCCTAAATTACAGCTTAATTACAGTCAGATTTCTGTGGAAGAGCATAAAGGACATACTTCCTGCATTCAGAAAGAGTTCACACATAGTGGAGACAGTAGCATCAACTTGGAGTCCTCCCTGAGCACTTGCAGGTGCAGGGCTTACAAAACAGCAAGCAGCAGGATGGAGGCCAAGTCTATGATCCCTTCCCTCGCAACGGTACTCCAAGATGAGCGAGTCCACCTATGAAAGACATCTATCCCAAAGAAAGGTGGACACAGGAAAATGGCCACTAGAGTGGTATTGTCCTACTTTCTAATAGAGTGATGAAGGAAGAGAAAAAAACAATGTTTTAGACTAGACAATGCTTTGTTGCAACCAAAGATACTGTAGTTTCCTGTTTGGAGGCTTCTAGTTTGAATATTTGAAATTTTCCATTTTTGGGAAAAAAATAATATTACACTTTTATATCCTTTCCTTAACCTGAAATAGAGTTTTATACAATGTATTTCGTGCAAGCTGAAACAACTCAGACTCTCCCAACAGTTTTATCCACAGTCATAGGAGGAGCAGGGAGAACGTGAGTTTGGAGTTTCCAGCCAACGTGCATCTCTCTACTCAGGACGTGAAGCAAAGCAACAGATGAGCTTCAGGAAAGAATAGATCGCTCTCTTCAGAGGCTGTCTTTATGCCTGTGAATGCTAACCAAAGATGGCAGAGTGGTTTTGTTCCAAATGTCCTATATAAAATGGGAAATGAGAACCCAAGCAAGAGCCATTTTTTGATTCATATATTACGAGAAAACCAATATAAGGAAAACACTGTAACTTTATATATAAACTCATGAAAATACATTGCCTTAATATGTTTTTTATCCCCCAATTCGCACATCTTAAAAGTTGTACATGATAACTTTCTATAAATTAAATCACTTTGAAGATCCAGTGAAACTACTTTTCAAAGGAAAATAAAACTAACCATAGGGAACAACCTTTGAACGCTCCCAAATCGTCATTTGTAGGATGTGTTTGTGAGACAGAAATAAAACCACCTAACAGGATTCATTTTTACTGATTCAAGTCATGCCATGATTGTAAATTCTTTGCTGGTCAGACAGCTGGAGGTATTTTCATTTCAGGCCCAGGAAGCAGGGCTTTATTTCTAACAGCATTCACTTAGTTGTTTTTCTTTCTGAAAGGCATTGAGAAAACGAAGGGAATTAGGATGTGGCGTCCAAAATGACAGCTCCCTGAAAACACTGTTTTCTCTATAGCTGAATCTGAGTTTTTCTATTGATCTTCCTTGCTTTCCCTAATTCACCTCCATTCTGGTGGGTGACAGTGCTGATCTTGCCTGTCATCTCCAGTTCTTCTTGATCCTATATGAGAGAATCTGAAATTCAAGACCCTAAAGCCAAACAATGAAAGTTCCCAATGCACTACTAATGACACACCTGAAATGCTCTTACGAAATCAGCAGCACTCTGGCAAGGGTTCCCGCGCTCAGAAATACTCCCAGCTGAAGTTGTTGTCTTTAAGCAACATTATTGTCACAGTTGCTTATTTCAATGAGGGTTTTTCCTTTTTTTTAGAGCTTGGCAGCCTTCTTATCACTCTTCTGATAAAGAGATGCTCTTCTTTCACTTTTCATTACAGAAAAATTACTAGATTCTGAAAAGTAACTTCATCACAAAAACTACATGTTTCTCAAAACGAGGAACTTGTATTTTCTTCAGTCACTCTTTTTTAAGCTAATTATTTTATATCACCTGTGGGAATTGTATCAGTCCCATCATTCCGCCTTATTTAGATATTCAGTCCCTGTGAACTGACATTTGTCCTAAGTCTGCCTACAGAAAAACTGTCATGGTTCTGTCCTAGGATTCTTGCCTGATACATACCTTCAGAGCAAGTTCCCTACTTAGGCTGGCTCATTACAGTAGAAAGCATTATCTTATAATTGATCTTATCTATATGTTAAACACTCTTAGCATCTTGTCAACCCTCCAATATGGTCAATTACTAGATAATAGTGCCCACTTCCACACGTCTTACTACTTAAATGGTAAGATCAATAATTAAGAGTACATAGCACCATTAAACACCTGCTGATGAAAGTCTGCTGATGCATGGAATGAATAAAGGTAATTACCCCACTTATTTCTTTTGCTGATTCTGTGGATATCAGACTCAGAAACACCTAAATTCCCTAGTGCTTTAGGAAATTTTTTCATCCCCAGTTCTACCTTTGGCAGGGTTTCTTGATGAATAGAAAAGAAAAAAAGATTTTAAAGATCTCTATTTCTTGTATGTTGTCTCATTATAAAAAAGGAACAATGTACTGCCCGCTCTGTTTGAATGCTAATGATCCTGTGATTGACTACAAGTTCCTTTCCTTGTTTTTTTGATGATTGTATGCAATCTATTAGCTCCCTTTTCTCTTGTTCTGTTTTCTTTCCATTTTGGTGTGTCCCAGTCCATATGTATTTTATATATGCCTCAAGATTTCAGCTTTTACTCTTCTATTCAGATTACAGAATGACCTCTCCTATTTCCTCTCAGCCTGTGGGACTGGGTCACAACATACGATATAAAAATACCATAGCTTTAATGGCTCATGTATAATCTTGATTTGATATCTAAACTGAATATTAATTCACTACCTTACTAATAAAAATAAAATCCAGAATGATACTCCTTCTTTGAGACAAGTGATATGCTTCAGTATGAGCTAATTTTAACAGAATTTTCATGTGCTGTCAAGGTTAGGTAGAAGGGATAAAAATTCACACATAAAATGTATTTACTTGCACTATGAAAAACCATCTCATGGTATTCGTTTGTCTCTCAATTTCATGTCAAGAGAACTTGATCGCTTCAATAAAAGGACTATTTACCGAGTGAACAACTAGCAAATCACCCACTCAACCTGTGCCTAGAGATGTTCAATGCTAAAAGGAAATCACACGTTGTGCTTTCTAGGAAAAAACTAAAAAACCTGACATCTTTATTCAGTTATGGACTTTGGCACGTTGAAACTCTGGTTTATTTTGTTTCTTTTTGTACTGATGACTAGCACAACTATTTGATTCAGTACAGTTTACAATTGTACAACAAAGTTTCCATAATCTCCATAGCCTGCATGTACTAAAAACCACAAAAGGTTCAAGTGTATTTATTATTTTTGCTTGCAATCTCAATTTCACTGTTCAAAGCCTCCACAGTAGGGAAAATACTCTTCTCTGAGCTGAAAGGGAAATGAAACCTATGTACTCTCATCTTCCTAGGATGCCTAAGTAACCCAGAGACAGACATATAATAGAAAATTTTTTCACTCTTTTCAAATACTTACTTTAAGATGCTGCTTTCTAAACTTCTGAGTACTCACAGAAAATATCCCTTCCCTGAGCAAATGTATCTTCTTTAAAATTAAGAACCTGCAACTTCCTGGAAAACTTTCTTCAAGAGCAACCTGCCATATGCATTGATGCAAGGAATGGGAATTATCTTCAAAATCCTCACATCAATGATCCTATTTTCCCCTCGAAATCACAGCAAAATGCCTCTTCGTGTACTCTCCCCTTTGAAAGGAACTGGGTATAATTCTGATACACTCACTGACCTCAGTGAAACAAAATGCTTTCCTCATGTCAAAGAGTAAAAATAAGTATGGGAGAGTTTACTGCAATTTTCATATTCAGGCTATATATAAAACTCTGGCAAGAAATCAAACTTGCCTAATGCGGTATTATTTCCTTAAGCCTTCAATGTTATCCATTTTGCTATATTACTCTTATTTTTGTCATTCTGGTATTTTTACTAGCTCATCTTTGGACCAGAAAATTACAGCAAATGGCCACTCACAAGAGCACTTAGTATTACTGTGTCACAGAATAACTACAAATGTCCTAAGAATAATAATTCCTGCTATATCATAGTGATTCTAGTCAGACATTGATGCTGAAAGTTTGATTCCTAGATTTATATATTCAGTCAGGTGAATTTAAATGACATGATCACAAGTGGTATGCTTTCAGAAATCCCGTAAAATTGCATGACTAGAGCTTTTTTATTTAGGAGGAATTCTATAGGTGTATGACATCCATTTCCAATCCGAGTCAAAGCACGTGTACGGATGAACACCTGTTTTGTACCATTCCCCTCTCCCTCCAAAGCTACCTAGACTTTTTTTATTCTGAATACTGACAGAGAAGTATACACTGCTCACTACACACTTTCAAGCAGGCTGTTTTTGCCAGAACTGTTTCACCCGGTTTTAACTGCCACCAACATAAATGTCAAATGTTGTAGTACAAGAAATGAGTCATGTCTGTGTTAATAACAAAGAAAACACTTTATGGAGCAGATTTAAAGCTTGTGCAACACATAGATCATCTTCTATTTTTAATATGCTAAGAAATGTCTGTGATTCTGGACTCTTCAGGAAAAGATCAGCAGGGCTTCCACAATAATCACTTGAGACTACAGAACAGTCTTCTGTATTGCCAAAAAGCTGTTAAAATCTGTTCTAAATCAATAACGTCTCCTTTAAGAAAGCCGGAGAGAGAAAGGGGGAGAAACTAAAAAGTTATCTCAAAGTAAAGCTCATGTTTTTGAAGTTCTCTGCTTTTAGCAAGTTCTGTTCTATTTAATAGCTTCCAGAGTCAAGGAGGACCCGGGTAGACCTGAGTTACCTATCCACACGAGCAATTAGTTTCTCCAGACAGTGTGTCTGTTGTAACGTAGTTCACTTAACTTCACATGGTGAATCAGTTGACTTTGATGGTGGGTTTTTTTTTCCCCTTCCCTCCTATTATTTCTCTTCCTTGTCTCTCGGCAGCTGCCTGTCTTGACATCTGACCTCCGCTTGCTCCACGGATTGACTGTTTCAGGCACTGTTAGGGAATTAAAATCTCTGCCCATTCCCCTGAGAATCCCCAAGCTCATTGCAAAATCCAGGTCTTCCAAATGCAAAACGAGCGCTGCTTCCTTGGCTTGGTTTAATATAAATGTGATTAAGAATGTGGTTGCTGTTTCCAACAGGTATCCAAAGGGAGGCAACAGTTTCTGATGCTGCTGCATAGGCCTACAGTCTCAGCTGGTGATTTCAAACGCATCTCCAAACTTACAAAACCCGGCAAAAACCTGCCTGACCTGGAAACAAAAATTAGCACAAAAGGCCACTTCACATTCTTTGATTTACTTTAAAGCCAAATGTTTTGATAGTCTGCCTAATTGGTCTGGGATTTTGGAATAAAAATTGTGAGATTAACTAAACAGGAAATAACGCTAACAACGCTCCACCAGATGAAGGGCGACCACGGTTAATTGAACTGTTTGCTTAAGTATCAGCGTACACAGAGCCATGTTAAAGTGAAGATGCTGCCAAGTACTTGTCTTCCATTGCATAAAAATGTCACTGGGGCACTTGAGTGCTGTTTCCAATTGTCTGTCACCCAGTGTTTCTAACAGATACTACATGTTGCTAAACCTCATCCACTTACTGCATCTTGACTCAATGAAGCATAATTTGGCTTTTCTTTTTGAAAACCATGTAAATTTATATTTCTTTCCTCAAATATCACCTTAGTAAGACTAGTTTAACGATCACATTTGTCTCCTTGTGAAAAGAAAAACTCCAAACCCCAAAGCTTTCCTAATTTGCATTCTTTTTTAAGTGGTCAGCGTTCAGGGACAATGCAGTGAGATGCCTCAAATTATATGATAGTATATATACAAACACACAATCTATGTATCTATCTGACTGTATACATATAAAGTCAGATATATATGACTATATATTACACTATGCTTTTACAATACGAGTACAGCTGTGAAAATAACCCACCCCAGAAGAGGTGGGCAGGAAACGAAAAGACCAACGAGCTTCTCTTCCCTCTTTGCTACCTAACATGGACACCTGTTTCCACAGCTTTATGAAGAGGGATGCATCCACCTTTCACACAGCCCCAAGAGGTTCAGGAATGCATCCTTGCTCTTGTAAATTGGAACCACTCATTAAAATAAATGGTGCTTGATCGGTGCGAGCAGAAGACCTGGTCCTGCAATTTCTTAGTGCTATAACCTCCTGGAGACCTAAGCTGGAGGCACATTCGCTCCTATGTTTTGTTCGCACGGCCAGTACCTCAAACCCTTACCAAAGATGCAGACGATACGATCACAAAGCTTAATAACCCTCCTCATTAGTGCAAATGAAGCCAACAGAAACACTTTTTGTTAAAAGGGTTGTCTACAGCAGGGATTTTAATGACAGCACCAGGATTCCTTTTATCACTCTTTTTTAACATTATATGCTAGTGAAATTTAAAAGCATGTACTTTACAGGAATCCAAAGCGTGCTGTGATTCTGGCACTTCACCCCACAGACACTCCTCACGCAGTACATCCAGCCAAGTTACTTCCTGGGAGTGCACAGGTTCATGCCTGTCCTGTGAAACACAAATACCGCTGTTCTGTTCTGCTCTCTTCGGGGATCTCTTTCGGCTGCTGCTGTTCCAGAAGTTATAAGCTCATGTCTAATTGCCAGGAAGCAGATTTCCCCATCTGACTTTAGCCATCTATTAGCGTTTAGTGTAGAACATCTTGAGATTCCTTCTATAATCAATGGAAAGAGAAAGGGAGTGAATCACCGTTGAGAATGAGGTACTTATCTTAATGGTGGGGGACAAATCGCCATCACTGCCTCACAGAGGGAATGGGCTGGAGGCAGGCAGTGCACATCTTTCATCCTCCTGGCAGAAGAGAGCTGCCGTGCCCCAGGTTTCCAGTTTCATGCTGGGACGGGGCCAACACCCACTGCATCACCGCTGCAGTGTGAATTCCCCACTATAGAGGCCCAGCAAACATTAGGAACAGGGAGTAGTGTGCATGGGATAGGGAGCAGACAGACAAGGGGAAGAAAGATACTGTCAATATGAGTCCTCTGAAATCCCAGTAATCAACCCAGCATGACCCAAGGACCCTGCATCCTCCTGCTCCCTTACCCACCACATCAGACACTTGACTGCCTGCCACCTATTCTGAAGACTCACCAGGCACATCTATGAAACAGCAATCACTAAAGATGAAGAACAAATTCAAGTACCTGCTCATCATTTTACGGGCAATAAAATGAAAATTTACTTATAATGCAAAGAAACTTTGAGCCAGATCTGACAGCAAATTTTCAATATATAACATCACAACAAAGTCCTCATATGTGAATTCTTCAAAATGCTGTCGAGTCAACAATGCTCCGTTCATTTAACTCTCACTGAAGTGTACTGGATCAATTTTCCATCTTGTCTACATGCACAGTGAGTCTATTACAATCACAACAAGAGATTTCTGTTGACCCCAAGAACTGTTGTTTGCCTCATTAGCACATGCAGCTAAAACCCAGCAAAGATGGTATTTCTTGGATGTACTTGTTCTGATTTTAATCATCAGGAGGCACTAATGCTCATGACAACTATTCTTCCATCCTGTCCACCCGTTCTCTTGTCTGTACCACAGCCACCTATTCAAGCCTTGAGCAGTCAGTTTGTGGGTGCCACTGAACCTGTGTTTGATAGCTGGCTGCCTACTGGAGCGACTGCACCGGCAACTCCAGGACTGTCATCACAAATGAAACACAAACAGCTTCCAGGTAAATCATCACCTCCTTTAGGGACCAGTTTCTGGTACCTGCATTAACAGTGAGTGGCACTTTTCTCCATAAGGGGCTGACTGCATAGCACCCACTTCACAAGTAATCACTGTGGGCAAGAATATCGGCATCTCTGATTTTACTCTTTGACTGCCATGATGAAAAGAGACATTTTGGAGAAATTATGAAAAACATTTACCAAGATGACAGTGAATCTCACACACACTATTTAATTTCAACTACTTTGGACCATGTAATGTGGGCTACAGAGTTCACACATACCACATACTTCCGATACTCTGAAGAAATGCACAGGGCCATCCCTGAATTTCTAACATTTCTTCAAAGAATAAGGCTAACGCTCAATCTAAAGCTCTTTTTCAGAAAATAGAATCAGTGCTCTAACTTGCAATGAAGCCATTAGAGAGGAGGAAGAACCTGAATTAGTGGGCAGGGGATTGACTGTGATGCTAGTGCAGCCCTGAAGCAGGATCTGCCATGAGCGCAAGGCTAAAAAACCTTTCCACAAACAAGACCAGTTCATTGTACATAAAACACAAACAGTGATAGAAAAGGGAACACTTTTTTATAAACAAAAGCATTCCCCACGAGGAAAAAAAAAATCAGAATTTAACTGCAAGAGGATTTAATAAGAAACAGCCTGTTCCAGTCTCTTCTTCATTTAATTTAGAGTAAACATAAACCAGATCTCTGCTATACAACACGATCATTCCCTCAGAAGAAACAGAAAGGAATTCAAAGGTCACCCTGGAAAGTTTGGTTGTTGGAAAACCAAGGAAGAGACCCCTTTCTATCAGTGATCCTTGAGGAGTGTCGGGTTTGTTCCCCCCCACAAAAATTGCAGGACGCCTATTGCAAAATTCACCCCACGCCTCAGCTCCATCATGGACCTTCAATGCATTCTACTCCTACCACGAGTAGCCGCCTGGAGAGCTCAGCACCTTGGGAGAGCTCAGCACCGCGCGAGAGGCATCACCCCCAGCGACCATCAGAACGGGTCCCTGCAGCACAGCACTTGCATTTGTCCTCTGGCCAGGGCAGTTTCTTCTTAAAATTTTCTAGCCGTTCATTCTAACAATGACAAGGATCTCGAAGCAAATGGGAGGGCAGTGAGTCAACCTTCCAATTATTTGTCTAAAGCTATTAAACTTCAGGGCAAATTCTGCAGAACACCCAGCGTGTCACTGCATATACTCACTGTATAAGCTATATAGAGTTCAGCCAAAAGCACACATGCATTTTTGATTGCACCAAAAAAACAAAGAGGCAAGACAATCCCCCCACCCCAGTTTCACCTACCTCCATTAATCAGTTAGCCAAACAAATTCTCCTATTTTGCTATATCTAGTAACCAGAGTAAAACGCAGCGTGGTATTAAAAACCACAAGGGTTCTTAAAAAGGCAGGAGTGGAAGGAAGAAACTCTCCATGCACCACAGCAGCTTTTACGTCAGAAAACCAAGTCCACCCTGAATTCTCGATATGCCACATTTGAAAGTCTGAGCTGTGTTGCAGCAACTCACTTGTAACACTGACCGGTCTGAAAAGACTGCAAGGCAACCTGGCAAGAAACTCTTTCTGTAACAACAAACCAAGCTTGCAATAAAAGCCATCTGCAAAAGTGCCAATTATCCTTCTCCTCAAATGATTATGTTCCATCCAGTTTTGCTGACAAGCAAGTTATGCCACATTTTAATAGGCAATAAAATGTATTATTAAATAATTAGTAGCTAAGAAACAGAAATTAGAGGGCACTTCCTTTCACATACATCCCCCAGTACTTCAAACTATTGATTTAAAGGCAACTCGATCCTCTAAAGAGGACAAAATGGAACCTGATACAGCAGTTTACCAGGAGACAATTACAAGGCTAATGATTGTTCACAGAGAAATGAAGCAGGAAGAAATTCTAGAGAATTCCACCCTGCTCTGTTTTGTCTGATCTGTCTCTAAATCCCCCAAAGAGCTAAAATTTCTCCAAATCTGTTCCTTGCTCTGAGCCCATTAATTACAGTGTTAAAGGTAAAGAAGTATTGATGTCTCTCCTCTACTCCCTCCATTCCCCCCCAGGTAATGTCTGGTACTTGTTCAGCCTTTAAGGTATGGTTGCACTAACTGAAAAAAGCCCCACTAAGACCAATTAAGGCCTTTACTAAGAGGCTGAAAAGAAGACAAATGGAGGCAGAAAGCCCGATTACAAGGAACCTTTGTACAGATGTAAAGCAATTAGAATAGTCTCAAGGGCTGGCCAGTGCAGTACCTACCAGTAAAGGATTTTACAGCTTGTCTAAACTTGGAACAATCTGTCCCTCTCTCTTTTCGGTTGAGTGTAAAAGTGAACCCTGTATTAGTGTCATGTATCGGTTGATAGCTTGGTATTGGTTTCCCTGAGCATGTTAAATCTGTAATGCTGGTCTCCAGATCCCTTGTGGATGACAATAGTGTTACACAGTCAGCTCTAACTTACGAGGAAAGAAGATATGCCTGATGTTAAACCATGATAAAAAACAGAACCAGCTCTTTCAAGCTCCTTTTTTTGCCTAATGCTAATCCCTAGAATGTCTCAAATTTACTGCCCTGTGCTGCGTAATTTGGCACAGAATGTGTAAGAAGTGGAAATGTTTGTACTGCAGTTTTAATAATAAAAATAAATTTTACAGTGACTCAATTTAAGGCAGCTTCTACTCTCAAGTGACTCTTACTTTTTAAAGAATAAAAATAAAAGCAAAAATATACTTCTCAGAAATGAAAACTGATCAACGAAGTGGTACCTGAGAAGCTCTCCAACACCACACATATTCCCGGATACCCTACCACATGCAGACCTCCCTCAGCCTACTTTTCTCCTCCCCAGCCCTACACATGATTTCACAAGCCCATTTCCCTAAAAGCAAGACTAGCCGCGCCATAGGCAACTGCCTCCCGCCACCTTCCTCGTTCATGTGTGGCCTGTCTGCTAGGCTCTGGTACCAAATGTAACACTGCCGTGACATAAAGCTGGCTCAGACTGCGTGAGCCACACTTACCTAAAACTGGCCTTGCATTTGGATGGGAATAAGTGCGTGGCTAAGATGTCCTAGATCCTTTGGTGATGTATGTGCACCAAGAAAGTATCAATGTAAATGCCTTAAACACTTGGCAGGCATTAATGTGACTGCACTTGCCCTGGGTGGCTTTAGCCTTTGGCATCGGTAGGACTTAATGCAGTCCATAAATTTGCAAACAAGTGTATTTTTTTCATACATTGACTTCTGAAGTGGAAAAAAATTGTCTTACACTCAGGCCGTCATAGCAACACCACTTAGTATTTCCGTAGGGCAATACACCCAAGGGAGCTAAGCGAGCAAAGTCACCCCTACTCAGCAGAAGGAAAAACGGAGGCTCACAGATAAAGTTCTTCTAGGTCAGCTGCTATGCTTTCTGCACAAAATTAAGCTTTAAGGTAATCGACCCACATGAAACAGAAATTTGAGGTTACTGGTCTATGTTATGATTATATTACTACCTCTCAAGGGTCTTGTTTCTTCCATACTTGGTTCAGGTGGATAGAGAAATGACACAGATAACAAAGAGGACACATAAGTTGCTGCTAACCTGCTTACTGTCCAGTTTACAATACCTGATCATGAATGAACCTTTTGAGGAAGCCTCTGGTAAGAAGAGATTTCCTGTGACAGATTCGTTTAAGACTTTTTTCCTCTTCTTATCCATAATTCAATGAATTAAATATGGCCCCTTCAAAAAAAAAGTATAACTTCTGAAAAAAGATTCAACATTTGTTAAATTAGGAAATGTTTTTCCAAAGGGGTAAGTACTCAGCAGTCCCTGTTGTGCTACCAGGGTTGATCTGTGAAACAATCTCAGCCACCAGCCTGCTAAAATTCTTTTGAAAATCCAGTCCTTGCGAAGGAGCCTAGATGGACCTGTGCTCATCTAAAAATCTGGTTTCTCCTAAAAATGTGGCACAGATTAAAAAAAAGTGCAGTAATATAGCATGCTAGTCCTTCACACTTGAAATTCAGGTTTAATGATGTCTGGGTTTTAAGTAACATAAATCTGGACATCTACCATGAATATCCTTCACATTACAACCACACATTTAAGAGTTTTTGTTGTTGGCAAACCAAGAGTCAGTAGAGCTGCTGCTGGCAGGGTTTGAAAGTCAGTGCTATAAAAGTATCCTCAAATGGCCACCTCTCCCAACCAGTCTCTAATTTTCATGGTGCTAAAAAATTCCAACACACAAAAGGAGTAAGCCAAAAAAACAGTACACCAGGACATCTTCTTTACTAATGAGGTCAGCAACATACCTTTGCTCTGTGAATTATTTAAGCACATATGACTCACAGGCTGAACTTTGCACTGAATGGCAAAGAGGAGGGGGTTAACGCACGTTCTCAATGCAAACCAACCTGAGCCTACTTAAAATCATTTAGCACGTATATCATGCTACATTTAAATTAGGTTCTCCAAAGAAGAAACCCTCCATAGCCATTATTCCTCTGGGTAACTCACTGTGCATTCAAATCTTCTGAATTCATCTTAGATTTCAAAACATGGATACAAAGATCACACACACAAAAAATTTATTAAAATATTAGAAAACATCAGATACCTGCTTCAGTGCTCTGTCAAAATTCAAGTATAGTTCTCTGTATGCTGTGTACCCCTCTACAGTCATGTCACTGACAGACAGACTGTAGCTGAAGACCTCTGGTATCTGTCATTTAGTGTTCTTAGCAATAAAGGTTTTTGATTCTCTATCTCTTTTCCCTTTCCCCCTCCTACATACAGGCACAGCTTGCCCCAGGTAAAGCTGAGGGCTGAAATGCTCTCAGTAGCGATGTGTCTGTGATCTGGTATCTGTATCTTACCCAGTTGAAACCACTCACTGAAGTACCTGATGAGCATCGCTATGATGCTTTCTTGTAATATTGGAAAAAGGGTTTGAGTGCTTTTGCACGATGCTGCAATTTGACTGAATGAATCAAAATTGCCTATCTTTCTTCAAGCCCGTTCTTGAAAGAGGCATTCACCCATCCATTTATTTCCATGGTGCCCTGCCAAAAGCATCACAAAAAAAGCATACTCCAAATTTTGCTCTATTGATATATAAATACAGTCACTTCAGCTAAAGAGCCATCAAGTCACTCTGGTGCTTGGTAACTTGATTAAATCTGTATTAAGGTAGAAAGTCTTACTGCATGGCCTTTAACACCGAGTCGGGAAATAATTAAGTTTTAAAGCTAGCTGGTGAAAGATAATGCCAAGTCTGGTTTGCTGCTGCAGTGCTGATAAAGGAAGGGGTATACAATTGAGCATTAATTAGGTACAAGCAAACATCTTTGCTAATAGCTCATGTTCTCATTCCCAAAATGTCAACAACAGATATTAGTGCCAGATGCTGGTATAACATCTCCCATGACTGGGGCTGGGACGTGGGAATACACTTGTGCATTTGGAGAAAATGCCAGCGCTGTCGGGGGGGATCTGGCATGATGTCATAAGAGCAGTAAACTTCCTCATAAGGGATTTACCAAACAAGCCTCTCTATTATTAATGATGATTCATGTGTCACACAGTGAGGCCCTAAGAAGCAAAATGAAAACAGTGAACTGGCATAACCTGTGAACCAGAGACAACATTAGTACTGAGAGACTCACATATAAATCACTGGAGGCTTTTAAAGTTATCAAGCATCTTCTGCTGAAATTGCTTTAAAAATGTTACTCAATCCACTGCCTCAGTTGCAAAAAATTTGGTTAAAAAAGGGTCGTTGTGTCACAGAAATCGTCATAGTGGTGGTCAGGTCAGTGAAGCCAGGACAACGTGAACGAAGGCAGGATATAGGATTTGACCATGTTATTGTGTGTCAAACAGTTCCCACCACAGGGCTTTTAGCATCATGAGGGTAAAATATAGAAAGAGGAAAACCAAAAAACCTGAAGAGAAAGGAGCAAATTCTAAATCTTACCATCACTGAAAGGTCAAGAAGTAGCAGCACTATCCAAACTAATTTTTAGTGAGATAACAGAATTTAACAGCACGTGTATTTTTTTGTGGAACTCCCAAAAGTAGACTCCTTAACACCTCATCAAAAAAACCCCGGCAACCCAGGAGCACGGTGCCATGAGCACCGTGGAGCGGCACCGACTGCACGCCAACCTGCAGGAAGACTGCTGCAGGCTGCGCACACACCGTGACTTTGTGCAGCACCCAGGCTTTCCTCGGGAACCTCCCTTCCGAACAGCAAGCCACATCAACGCAGCTTCGTCGCACAGATATGATAAGAACACAGCTTGGCCTGGCATAAACAAAAGGTCTGAAAAACTTGTAAATAATGCATCTCTATAATGACATTTGAACTGAAGTTTAATCAAATCAAGTAGGATGCTTTCAAATATCACTTATCCTGTAACTGCAATTTCCAAATCTCTCAAATCCTGGCTTTTCTTTTAATCTCACATGAAAATTTTATTACACTAATACTGTTTACATCTCATTTCCTCTTTTCCATGTAAAAATATCACTAACTACATTTCATTTCTCTCCCATTGCTCTTCCACCATGCCATAAATCCCATGGGTCTTCCACAGCCCCATCTGTGCTATTTGCTGCTTTCAAAATAGCCACCAGCAATCTCTTCTCAGAGCCAGGTCCCACCACTTCCAAGCTGGCCAGCTGGGTGCTCAGAGAAGTCTAGTCCTAGATCAGGTAATGAGTGCAGCAATTTTACACCCCTCCTTGGCTTTAACAGGAACAGACTAAAAACAAACCCTTCATTCTAAAACCTGTAAAATCCAGCAATTTTCATAAAGTCATAAATCATGCCTACCTTCTTCCCTGGCTCCAGAATGTCAGCCCCTAAGCCTTCTTTAGTGTTTTTTTTTAGAGCATTTGCAATAAATTTTTTGGAGCAGTATGTCTGTTTCCATAAATATGGCCCTAAATCCCCTGCCCTGCAACCGCAAAAGATCTAGAAAGCCAGATGGCTTCAGGAAGAAAGCATCTAGTTCTTCAGATACAAGGGATATCCACTGAGGACAAAACTCAGAAAGAAGGCAATATTTTCATTTCCCTGAAAATGGTTAGGAACTGCTGTATATTTTGTACCTAACTCTCTTCTCTGCTGAAAAGCACATCACACAGATACACCCTGAGGCCACGGCATGAGCGAGAGCCATTCACCTGCATCTCTTCTCCCTCGCCGCTTACCTGCGTTCAACTGCTGTTGGGGAAAACAGGCTCAGGGCCGCATCCCTCCTCCCAGGGCTTGGGGGAACACATTCCTATCATAGTCACACCAGTAATATTGCTCTGCCTTTTGCTCCAAAGCAAACTACTCGAGCTCGTTAGCAGCTAAATGCAATAGCAGGCTGCAATTTTGTCATTAAAGCCACTGGCAAAAGCAAACCCCCACAGACAGGGTTTGAACAAAGAATTTTTTAAGAGATACCTTTAATCACTGTATTTACCTTTTGATTTTGCAGATAGAGACTTTCAACAACTTAAGAAATGAGGGTTGTTAAACTGCAAAGTCTTGTCAGGAAAAAGGGCAGACCATGCAGAAGAGACATGAAGGAATCTAGAGTTACCAGCAGCACAGGGCAGCTTACAGTTCAGATGAAATACCTCTGTATTGTGCTCTGCTTGCCCACCTAAGGCACCAAAATGTCTTCATTGCAAAAACAACAGCTTCATCACAGACAAGGAAGTGGTGGGGCCAGTATGACACTGGCTGAGACTTAATTGTAATTACTACAATGAGGGCCTTGGCTAAATATGCTCCTGCACACACCTCGGAAGAAGTGACCCAAGAGCTACGCAGCAGCTCCCAGTTAAAACACAACTGGATTCCTTGGTGCTCCTTGTCCTGCCCTTCATTTCTTCCCCTTGTGCCTCTGGGCAGGAAACTGCCTTTATGCTCTGTGTCAGCACAGCTTCAGGAAAAGAAAGATGCGCTTTGCTATGCCATGAAGCAGATTCTTGTACTTCCTTAACCTTCCAAACACGTTCAAATTGTAAAATGAAATTATTATTACTGTTAAAGACTAATCAATACAAATATATTAGGCCAAAATGGGGCCAACCAAGCTTCCTGCCTGTCCTTCACACCCACACTTCTCTCTAATAAAAAAAAAAAAAAAAAAAAGAATAAACTACACATTTTTGTGTGTTTAATTCTACTGTGAAAGTTGATATCTATCTATAATCAAAATTACTTTCAAGAAGACTCAGTATTGTTTTACCTTGCTTGAGACTCTTCACAACAAAATGAGTGCAATCCTCGTTAGGGTTTGTTAGGGTTTCAAGGCAAAATGAGCTACACGAGAAGCAAATGATGTTCTATTTTCCAGCTCCCTTTCTGTGTTTACCTCTAAAAAGATATCCCTACAGGGAAATAGAGAGCTTAGAAACACCAGTATTTCAAGTTCAATGTTCAAACATTCACTTCTTTTGTGGGTCCAAAATTTGATTGATGATTTTGGCCTTCTTATGGCTCCTACCCACGTCTGATTCACTTGTACCATGAGGATTGCACGTTTTTGTGGGAGTATTTCCTCTATGCTTACATGAAAATGCAAGATGAGGTCCAAGTCCTCTCATCCCTGCCACCCCACCTTCATTAGGAAGGCAGGCAGGTTGCTGTTTCTTTAAGGAATATCTCAGCAGAACCACACAAAATCCTTGGAATCAGTCTGAAAGAGAGGCCAAGGACATTCCTTCCCAAGCATTAGATTTGGTTTCACATGAGATGATTAGACTCATCCATGCTAATTACACTAGAAAGAACTAATTAGAAAAATCTACCATTCAGCTAATGAGGGCTGGGCCTTAACTATCTCAGTGCTTAATTTTTCAGGTTGTAAAATATTACTTTACCCTCCTTCCCCCCTCTCTCTGCATGCCATCACCATGTTAATTCTTCTAACAGAGTTGATCATTAAACGTCTACTAAAGAAATATTTGTTAATACCTGCAAGTGCCACTGTTTTAAAACAGCTGCGCACTGACGGCTTCTCTGGGTAATTAAAGTGCCAGCAGGACGGGCTAAATTCTCTGGCAGTTGAGGGGAGCAGGCCAAAGGACCTACCTGCAGCCTCCAATTCTGCCCACTTAATCCAAGTTAGTGGAAACGGGTAATACAGAACTGCTAATAAATTCTGTGCGGTGCTTCAGTGCAGCCTTTTCAATAAATACTCTTTTTCCTCCCCTTGGGAATAATGCAGGATAAGGGATTTCACATGTAATATTATCAATGTGGGAGGAGAGTTTATTAAAAAGCAATGATACCACCTGATAAAGACTAACATCTCTGCCAAGGGTTATAGTATTTAGCAGGAAGCTGATGGAATGAGCATAATGAAAAGCTAATAAATCAGAGTCCTTCATTATACAATAAACTCATTAAGTTACTCTTTGAAAATGGCAAGCCAGACATAGCACAATATTGTTAAGACTAGTAACGTTAAAAGCTTTCCTATGTAAATTCAAGGCCAGCCTTTGAGTTTTGCTGTATTTACATGCTTAGTGTCCATTTGGAAGTTTAATGAAAGATATTAGGAAATATCTATGTGATGCAGCATCCATTCAGCACATAAACTGTGCTTTTCAAAAGAGGGTTTTCAGACAGCCTGGCAGGGGACCAAACGCTGTACTCAGTAAGATGATGTGTGAAATTAGTGCAAATTGAAACACCAGAACTTCCTTTTAAAAAAAAAAAAACACCACCACACTTTGAAAAATCAGATGTATTTCTATATCGGATTTTTATTTTATTCATCCCTCTCTACCCATTTTCCCCTAAAGCCACTAAACTACATCTATTTAAACGTATGACCAACATGATTTTGGTTTTTAATAGGCTTAAGAAGACCCATCTTGAAATCCTAACTGTGCAAAAACCATGGAGTGTAACGAGAAATCCAAAATATCGCAAGTCTCTGATCTATTTGAACTTTTATGATAGAGGCTATACAGGAACTGAATACCATTGGTCTCATCCTCACTTCAGCCACACTCATGTAAGTTAGGAGTAGATAATCGGAAATTAGTAGAATAAGACTAATTTCTTCACATCTTCCATGGTAGGATATATGTTTTTTAAAAAAAGATTCAAGTTTTATAATCTTGATTTTTTAAAATGTGGCTCATGAGGCCTATTTAAAAAAAAAAAAGTAATCATATACTACTCTATAAAATTTAAAATATTATTATTATAAATACATATGAATGCACCAGCATAGAAATACACCAAATCTTCCCCTTCATTAAGTGGCTTCATTAAAACATACATGCTTCTAATTCTAAACCAGAAAATAGGGGGTTTGTATTGAACCGTGAGTAAAGTAATACAGCGGTATTATGTGGAGAGAGAGACTCAAATGGAAAGGATCAATTCTGCGCTCTCGTTGTCGGCAGCCTGAAACACATAGAGGAGCAAACACAATGACCTGGGCCCAGTGGAAATGCCTGGAAATGACCCGATTTTCCCTCACAGGAGTGAACAGTGGGAGTTACTTTTTTGAAACGAACGAAGCCAGAATGACGGAGGAAATCCCAGTATCGGCTGCAGGTAAGTGTGCCTGAGTTCAGGTCACAGGGAAGGAGGACATTGGTAGAAGGGTAGCTTAATAAGGAAAATTAGTTAGAACTAGGGACTTTTAATGGCTTTTCTGGCTGCCTTTGGAACAAAAGCAATATATTTGTAGGTAGACCACTGAAGAGAACCACCCTGACCGCATCTTGTATACGCAACCGCTTTACTTCACATGCTGTATATGCCAAGAACATCTATTTAGGAGCATATATTGCTCACTCATAGCATTTCTGTTACCTCTGCCAATACTCACTACACTCCTTCTCAGTCGGCAAGCAATTAAATAGTTACAAATGCCTACATCCATCCAACCTGCAAGGACTGCTGTCAAATCTTCTGGGGATCAAGTTTATTCCCCATCTATGTTAATGTTATGACATGTCGCATTTGTAAATGATCGTAACTTGTCATCAGAACTTGCAATAAAATGCCCCAAAGGTACCTGGGGGCTTAACCCCCACATGGATGGGGGCTTCTGACGCGTGGGGGTGTGGGCTTCTCGCAGATGCAGTGCTACGAGCCTACCATGGCCTCCGCTGGCTCTGTTTGGCCCTGAACCTGGCGTGTCTGGTACTGGCAGATCAGAAGGATTTCTTTCTGCTTTGTACAATTTATCTGGGGAAGACAAGGTGGTAGGTACTGGAATCACCTTTTAAAGTTCGCTATAGAGCACCGAACACAGGAAGAAATGTAGAGTAAAAGAGAAGCTTCCTTTTGTGAGGAAGTTCTCAACACACCCACCAACCCACCCGCTTGCACGTCATCGCCACGTGTGTCTGCGCAGACCCGGACGAGGCAGAAATCACTTCAGCGCCACTTATTCCCAGGGCACAGATACAGCATTAATATTACACGGAGTCGCCCATCTGAGGATGCTTTACGTACAAAATGTAAACAAGCATTTGACAGATCTACCTGGAAATTGCCATTCTAAGAATAACAACCCTCCTCCCCTCAAGAACAGGAGATGATAAAGGTTAGGAGAAGGGACAATCTGTGAAAACAGCTGTGAACAGTGCACTGTGAACATAATCTTCACAACAATTTACCGATGTCTTTAAAGATGTGGGGCATTAAGACCTCACTAACTCACAGGACTTAATACTTGTTTTTAAGACTAATAATAATAATAATAAAAAAGCTTACATATTCCACCAAACAGCCCAAAACAGGCAACCTTTACTATCTGTTATGTCAGCTGTGCCTAAAAAAATCAAGTGAAACAGTGTGCACCCTTTAATAGTTAATCCTCTAACATGTAATTAGGCATTCACATGACAATCAGAACAGGACCATATTTCATGTTTGCCTTCCCTTTCAAAGCCTCTACTAGAGGGGCACTTACTCTGTCAAATCTGCTATAGTAATCAAAACATTGAAATTACTTCTTTCCACACTAAATATACTGGAACTGGTTGTTTGATTAAATGTAGAGCAGAGAGTGCAATTTGCTAAATTACAAGTATTCTGAACATGTAAATATAGTTTAATTACTGCAATTAAAGAAGATTACTGGAGATTGGCAGATGGGAATGTAATGCTGTTTTAATTAGAGTTTTTAATGCACTGTAACATAAGCATAATATTAACCCTTTATCCTGGAAAGGGCTGGCTAGTCTCTGAAAAAATATTCTTTGAAAAATGTACTAGATAGTGTTTCATAACAAGACTTCAAGTCAATTCACTGTAAAGCACCAGGATGATTTGGGAGAGTTTCAGATGTTATTTGTAGTACATGCACTGTAGAACAGATACATTCTGGAGCGCAGTCAGGAAAAACCACATGAGGTGGGCACATTGTTTGTGCCCTAGATGAAAGAATGTATGAAAATACGGCGTTTGAGTAGATGGATTGTATTTCATAAAGAGTACAATCATAGCTACATCACTAGAGATTTAAGATTCTTTCATGAAAGTTAAAGTACCTCACTCCCAAAGATTTACAAAACATGAAAAGAGAAAATGTTTCAAAATGCATTAGTTCAATTTTGAAAAACTGCTGCACAGAGACACAGAACAATATTGCCCGGGGCCTGGGTTATTACTGCTCAGCCTCCAGAACAGTATTTGTTTCATAAAGTAATATTCCAGAATGTACTAAGCAATTTTTGTCATCTTGAAAGCTATCACTTGCAACATTTTATCCATTTAAGTCAATAGCCCATTAGAAATTCTAATTGAAAGTTCAATACTCTGCTTGGAATCTTACAATAGAGGTTGCCTTTGGAAAGCCATTTAAAGTCTTAATCTCTTTATCATTTGGTATTTTGAAGCCTAACTTTGTTCTTGTTAGGCAGATCAATGGCATTAATTTACAAAATGGGGGAAAATGTCACCCTTCATCCTTTAAATCTCAGTGCGGCGAAGAGCAGCATAAGCGAATCCGACCGTTGCTCTCCCATATTAGCAGAAAACGGTGCCATGGGAGGTTTGACCTACAAATTTTAATTACTGCATGAAAAATTCAGTTCCTGGAGATGAATAGAGACTTGAGGAAAAGCAGAAGTCCACCTTCTGAGTGACTGCAGAGCTTAACTCTTCAAAGGCTGCATCAGTGAATGAAGCAGCATGCACCACCTTCAATAGGTAACGTCTGTAAGATACGAGATCAAATTGCACAAGCAACAGAAGAAAGGAAAAGGATTTTACCTACAAAGTAGCTTCATGGGTGTCCAACATAGATGGACACTGATACCATCCTCTAGGGAAGCAAATGTGGTGAGAATTTGTTTTGAAATGTTCCTGACTTTAAGATAACTTTACAACTAGCGAGTTCACTGGTGGCGAACTCTTGGCTCTGCGAAAACCAATGAGAGCTTTGCCATTTTCTCAGCAAAGGGAGGATTTCCCCTCACTTTGCCTCCAACACCATGCAAACAGGGTGCAGCAATGACAAGTGTTTTGAACCAGTGTTTCCACTCCACGTCAGTGCAGGGAGGAGTAAAATGCTAAAACTGATCAATGGAGCAGTGCCAAAGAATGGCTCAGCTTAACATTAGCAAGAACTAAGTGTTTCCCTAGGCAATTTTGAAACATCTTAGGTTATATACACTGAAATATTCCACAGTTTAACCGTTGTAATGCAAGTACAGTAAAACACCTGTGGTGCTCTGTAGGTGACACAGGTTCAAGATTGCAGTTGGAATTTTTCCATTCCAGACACTGCGATTATTTGGGGTGGGGTGATGTGGAGTGGATAGAAAATTCTCCTGTTATCTAACCTGGAAATTAAGGATTTGGATCTCAATTTCGAAGATGGCTACATTAATGGTCATGGAGGCAGAAGGAGACAGAGAAAAATTAATGAGAGTAAAAGAACCCCCCACAGCTGCAGCTGACTTGAGGTGTCCGCAAACACATTTAAACGATCGGTGTGTGTATGAGAGACAGACAGACAGCAATAGCTCATTCCAATTCTCTTACTAGCTTTTTACACCCTCCCAACCACAACCAGTTTCAGCACAACTTGATATCAACACCATGAACCTCCTTGTGACAAGCTTTAGTAGCTCTGATTCTCGTCTCCCACCTTAAGAATTAGAGGGTAATTGGAATCAAGAAAGTCGTGGAGATATTCATATTCTATTTTCTGTGGATTACACTGCTGTTACATGCTAATGTCAGGTATTTCATTTATTAGCTTAGCTTCATTTTAAAGTATCTTTGCAGACTGTGATTGAGGCCTTATTGTGTTAGGTGCCCTGCAAATGCAGAGCAAGAGCCCTTCCCTGCTGTTAACAGCACAAGGGCAGACAAAGGATGAAAAGAAAGAGAACCGGGAAAAGGGAAAAGGAAAGGGAAGGTCTTTCCAACAAAGGCTGTCAGTAGCAAAGCAATAAGGCCAAGTGAGAAAGGGAAACAAGAACTCCTGCATGTAAGTCCTGATACACGACCTCTCAAAAATCATTTCTTGTATTAGATGAGAACTTCAGACCCTTGTTACACTTCCACTGGCTAAGCCGATATTGTCATCCCACTTGACCAGTAGCTTCTTCACCTGCCGATGCAATATGTTATCATTCAAAGCATGACAGCAACATGATTTAGTCACTTGGATCACTACGGTGGAACATCTTGGATGGAGTTTCTTCACAAGCTTTGGCTCAGTTTAGCCTTACCTGAAATTGGAAAGCTCTTGACTAGAGCCTGCTTTAGCATAACAGAGACTGACTGTTTGTAACTGTTAAAAGGTGACACATGTAAGTTAATATGCAGGATTAAACTTCCAATTTCTCCTTGTATCCCAGGTTCTGAGACTACAAGAAGGGACGTGAATCATTAGTTTTAAGCCTTTACACTGTATCTTAATAGCAATATTAATTAATACTCAACCATTAGCGTTATGTTTGTTGGTAGAACACAGTACTCCTCTCAGCTTCACCTCTAGATACAGATAGACATTTAAATAAACGTATTATGGTAGTTAAATTTTCTGCACTTAGATAATTAATATTTATTTCCATTTCAAAGTAAAGAATTTCTAATCTCAAACTACGTTTCCCTGTTTTCAGAGTTTCTTGGGTAACAGATTTTCTTTTTTTTTTAGGCATTCTTTTAATTATTTCTAGTGAGGAAGGAAAGTATTTCTAGATTGTGCAGGTTTCATGCAACAATTAATGCTTCCACGTTTTGGGATGGTTCTTTAGAAAGCACCACCAAGATCTCTTCTTGCAATGAAAGAGACCATAAGAAAAGTTTGACATACCTTGGGATGCTGCCCCCAAACTGAAAGCCTTAAATAGGCTTTACTCCTAGCTTGAAGAATTGTATCTCACTAGTGGCTGAGAGCCTCAGCTTTAGTGCCCGAGGTGCTTCACCAGGTTCTGATTTCCCACAGCTGCCCAGTAGGGAAAAACAAGTATCTCAAGCTGAGCATCCATAAAGAGGCATAGCCAAAGTCACCGATCCTCTTCAACGAGGCTGGTGCTCTTTACACACTCCTGGTTCTTGCGCTCCACTTCCTTCAATTGGAGAAATTCCCCAGTATAGACAAAGCCCTGGAACTGTACCAAAATCTATCTGTGTGGGAAGGGTTAAAACAACCTGAGTAGCTAAACCCCTGCAGCTATCATATAAGCCAGCCGCTTTTAGACAAATTGAGCAAAATAGTCCTTTCAGCTCAGCAGGCACATGACTAGCCGCACAAAGGAGTCCTTCTCGAAATCCCATGAATACCCCCATTATCCTAAGGATTGAGCACAGAGCCACGCATTTCACGCCCACTGCCACCTGTGATTAGCTTTTTTACAGTTATTATGGAGTACTTTGATGGCGATGATTGTTTAAAGGCCTCAACAAGCGTGCTAATGTGACTTGAGGACTTGACTCCTTTTCATTCCCTGGTTGCTCCAGCTATCACACTAATTTACTTTAGGCAAAGGGGACAATAAAAAAAAAAAAAACAACTGCTCAAAGAAATCACTTAGCATAAAATTGATTCAGTCTCTTAAAGAAACCCATGCCGGGATCCCATGTTAAAGTAAATTAGATATATGATCAAACAAAGCTAACAGTCATTTGAGCTTTGGACTCTTGTGTAGCACTTTAAGTTTCTAACTGAATCAGCCAAAGAAAAACAAAGGAAGACGCAAAGAGCGGCTACAGCCAATTGGTTTGCATGGAATTTTTCTTTGCTCTGCTTGGTGTTCTACAGTGCAAATGTGAAGCAAGATGTTGGCTTCAGGGAAAATGTATTTTACTGTTTGCAAGAAGTGCTTCCAGAATGGATCACATTGTACCACTCAGTACAAAATAAACTGATACCAAGGGAGCACTAAAGGGGATTGGAGTGCATACGAGAAAACGAGGGCCCCAGTGGTGATGAACAACTGAAGAGGCATGAGGACTTTTTTGCTTTCTATATGGAGGTTGTGTTGTTCTTAGCCTTGCAGTTCAAAACAGTATATAGGGGTACATACAATAGGAGTAGTTGAACAGTAGTGCATAGGTTCTCAGATAGTTTATCTCCTGTTTATTACATATCATCAGTTGAAGTATTCAGATGTAGCCATCAGCATCTAGTAAGCTCTCCTGTTTTCACGCTTATGAATGCACATATTTACTGAGACCCACGGTGCACTTCTTTCTGTTTTCAGGGCAATTTCAGAGGTAAAGGCCTAATAAATACTCAAGGAGCTAACATAGTTGGCCTTCACAATTTTTTAAATGAAACTGAAAATAGAATTATCATTCTGTCCTTGCCACTTTGTATTGTCAATACGTCCCATGGTTAGATCCACACATGATACCACCAGCTGCCCAAATTGCAGACCTCTGTCCTGGGAAGCAGCTGAATACAGTCTAGAGAAAGAACTGGTTACAGTGCCCAACCTGACTGACCTCTGCCTTCACAGAGGAGTAAACACCATTCCCCCAATTTAAAATCAGGCATCAACACCCCCTTGTCATCAGTACCAGCATAACACAATGTAATTTATCAAATCGTCTAGATTTAATAACAAAAATGTACTGCTGCAACTCTCTAAACAGGACATGTTCAATTACACGAAGGAACTATTTATCTTTAGAAGGCATTACTGTTCTACCCGAGCAGTAACCACAGCTTCCTGATGTAATAGCTAGTGGAATTACACATGGCACAAGTATTTTAAGTATTTTCTAGACAGAAAACAAGATTTGTGAGTAACAGAGAGTGGCAGATGAACAGCAGTAGTTTTGGCTTTCGGAGTAGGGGAAAAAAGATGAAAAGATTATACAGCTTTTCTGGGGCATAACTAAGAGGACTTAACGTGTGGTCATATGGTGCTGATTAGCACATTGCTGTTGAGACCATCTATTACTGAAGTTTTGGGCTCTTTGTATTCACTTACATTCACCTGTAAAAATCAACATAAACAAATTTGCAGTAAATCAATGGAAAATGGTTTAGTGCCCTTTCCTTGTTTTCCTGGTGCCTCCAACCTCCTTAGGACTGTGGCTTGACAAGATGATTTTGGATGCAAGCTTATTAAATTACTGCCTTCCTGTGGCATGATGCCAGGCCCATCTCCATGGCACAAGTGAGCCACTCAGTCCTCTGTACCACCAAAATTGCTGACACAGTGACGCAACTTACAAAAAAATACCAAACCACAGAAGAAAAGCTGATAAAACTGCAGTTTTTGAAAAATATAAAAAAGAAAAAAAAAAAAAGAACTGGTTTCCAGTGCAGCCCCATTAACATATTTGTACACTGTGATCAAGGGGGTCACCCAATGCACAACTGGATTGGGAAGGGCAGGAACAGGACTACCTTGCTGTCAAACACCTTGTAGTGTCAAAAGACAGCTTAATCTGGGTGTTCATTCATTCAGCTCTACTCTCTCCTCATTCTCCTTGTGGAAATGGCACAGCTGGCTATGCTCTGTTTAGTCTTACTCAGAGGCATTTTTCAAAAGTCGTTCGCCGAGTACTGGAATTAATGAAAACTTGGTGTTACAGATTTGAGTGGAAAAGTTGATGGAGTTGTGACATCCAAATGAAAACTCAAAGAAGTTATCAGGGTGCAGTCCCTCTCTCCCGCTACGGCCCTTGAGTTTGTCATGTCTAAAAAGATGCTAATGTATGTTCAGTTTTTCCCTAAGTTATGGCACCAGTACAATAAGACTCTTCACATAGAAGCTTGTTTTCATGATAGTTGTAGTACTCAATGAGGCCTTATTTTCCATCAAAATTGGCTGAAATACGTCAACACGCTTCAAAACTATTGGGGAAACTAGAACACAGCCAGAGAGCATGATCATTTTGGCTTTGCTTCCATAGGATTACCAAACATAATCTCCTTTCCTTCATCCTTCAGGTTGAGACTCATGTCACTGGTGTTTACATCTGAAAATGAGGTGGCTGAGTAGCCCCATACCCACACCCCCACTCTGCAGATGCACGATCGCGTATCACACCAGCTAACAGCGAAGGGAAGAGGGGCTAAGCATCCCCCATCTTCCCAGCAATTCTGTGCTTGGCCAGCACCATTCCTGCTTGGCTTCCTTAATGAACATGGCTTTAATTGTGGTGGAACAGTTCCCATTAATGTAATAACACTTGTATTTGCAAAAAGGCTGTGTCATATTTATGATTATCCAAAGATGTGTACAGGCAGGCAGCATTTCCATTAACAGGCCACACATGATGCTCTGGACTTTCTGTGGTAATAATCTAATCCAATTTGTCTTCCTAAAATTCTAGTCTCTCATAAGACATAACCTCCTTTTTCTACTTCCAGGGATCATGCTGCTTGGCACAGTCATCAATCTCTTCCACGACTGGCCAGTCTAGGGCACAATTCAGGGAGAGTATCTGTAGTTGGTGATAAAAGACAACAAAGACTCTGTTTCTTCAGGTTAAATCCCAGTTCCATTATAATTCAATGGGAGTTTTGCCATTGACTTCAAAGGGCCAGAAGGCTACCCCCGGCTGCGTCCTGGGAGAGCAACATGATCTTAGCTGTGTCCAGGGGAATGAAAAGAATGGCTCCTTTCGGAGCAAAACTTCTCCAAGTTTAAAGGCAATCTTTCATTGGAGGCCACAAGGTCTTGTCTTCCCTAAAAATACACCAAATAACTGTATCACTGGAGAATTTTAAGAGAGCTGTTATTTTATGCCCTAGTCATTTCAAAGCAGATTGGGCTAGTCTGGCAAAAGCAATTTCTAAAGGAGTAACATAAAATATTTAAAGATTTATAGAACAAGTGGCCCACTTAGGGGCTCATCTAAGTTTTACTAAACATCTCTGGTTATGCCTTGCTATGTCAGCAAAAGGAGGCTGAGATTTAAATAAATAAAACCTAGTAGAATGTAATAACAGGCAGCGGAAAAAATATGATACATCAAGTTACTACTGAAAGGAATACTGAGGTCTAAGTGATCTCTGTACCAACGGCTATGTTTGCCTATGCAGCTGAAAAGGAGACAGCTTTAATCTCGAGGCTGCATGTTATTTAACTAAGCTGAAATTGTTTTCAGTGATGTGAAGTGCATCCACTAAAAATAATGATCCCATTTTGGATTGGCTCTTTATTTTTTTTAACAAAGGGGACAGGTTGATATACTGAGCAGAAATGTAAACAGGTTTGTTTTTTTCATTAACTCCAGCAAATCATCATAGTGCCTTGTTGCATGAAGTAGAAATTTGTGACATTCTTTACAACTGTTTCTTTTTGCTCCCTTCCCCTCTCATCAGCGTATTATGGCCTGCTTAGGAAGGGATTTACTCCAGAAACACTGGAAGTGCCCCTAGAGTTAAACCAGCTACCCATGCCCAAGACCAGCAGGCCAAACCTTCACCTCCAAGAAATTACTCTGAATTGTATCACAGATTTATCTGCACTGAGAATTTATTCCAATTCCTTTCAGTTCAGAAAGACATGCTAAGTAACTGCTTAATTAGATATTAAGAACTAGAAAGGGCAGGCTCAAATACCTTCCTAAATTAGCAACGACTACATTCCATTGTACTGTGAGGAACCCTCTTCTGTTTCAAAGCTAAACATAAATTACTGAGAAGGGCTAAAGGGTGATGGCTAGCTTTTTGTTTTACCACTGTTCAGTCTGCACTTTTGATATATGTAAGCATGCAAGGAAATTTGTTGATAATTTTCCAAAGTTTTTGCAGCAAACAGAAGGACAGTAGTGGACTTAACCTGCTATTTCTGCATTTTCAAGGGTCTCCTCTCCAAGTTCTGCTTCCCACATACATTATGCTGGTGACATCAGTTCTACCTTCAGCTGAGATGGCGTATCAGACCTTGTTTCCAAAATCTTGTTCTTTCAAGGTTATTTTGAGAAGCAGAAATACAGTAGAACACCACTATTACAGTCCAAGCCTGGACAACGATGATATGCAGTGAGCAGGAAATGTATCAGATGTCACGATTCCTCATTTCAATGTAGTATGCAGAGCATAACCCTGCAAGGGTCAGCATTTTCTTCTTGAGTGAGGAAAGGTCTTACAGCTGTACCTCACTTCAGTCACGTATACAACCAATTATTGCAAGGTACAATATGAGAGTTTAAAGTGAGAACTACTTTCTCTGCCTTGATAGATCAGTGATTTAATAAAGGCCACTGTACAGCTTTTCTTTCTAAATGCCAGAGGCCCACTAGTACTAGTTTGAGGTTATTTGTTCGTATTCAGCTCTCAAGTACTCCAATGTAAAAACAAGAAATTTGCTGTAGTTAGTGACTCATTAGGTCAGACAACCTAAAGCTGAATTTGGGCCCTTTTAATCCCTGGAGAGAAGCTGTCAGATCAAGCTTAGGAACCTCAGCAAAAATGAAGTGGTATGATGGCAGTCCTAATTAATGGGTAGCTACACATGCACTGCATACCCAGGGCCATATGGAGGCAGATGGACCATGCAATACATCTACCTGCAATACATCATTAGTAACCTTCCTAAATTGCTGTGAGCCCCTGAATATACCACCTCCACCTGGATTTTTACAACCCTACTTGAGAGTCTGCTGCACTAGTTTCGGCTCCCTGATCCCCCCGTCTGCATCAGATGACTTTCTGATCCTTTTGCAGGGTGCACAACATGGAGTTGTGGCTTTTGACTCTCTGTGTACTACCACAACGACAACCTCCATGCTAGGCGACAAATTGCTGGCAATGTTCACAGGGGAGGAAATCCTCTCCTGGCTCTTGTCAGAGTTGCTATTTTAGCTTTGCCAATAGGGCATTTACAAGAGGATCAGAGGTTTTTCTAATGCCACCTTGTCTTCACAGGTTAATTTATGCCTTGTTCTTTATGCCTGTTTAGCTAAGGACACGCTGCAGGTATGGAGAGAAAAATATCACAGAATCGCCACCTGGCTCCTCTGTTTTGATCTCGCTGGCAAATGCCAGAACCTTTCAACAGCAGGTTGCTAAATAATAAACAGACCGTGTATTTAAAAACACCTGGCACTTCCTTAAAATGATCATTTTGTACCTGGATAATCCCTGGCACAGGTAAAGGCGTGAAGCTCCCCTTTCCTTCTTCCACCCGCCTAAGTACAACAACAAAAAGTATGAGAAGACGCAACAGCAATTAAGTGCAGTAAAAGGTTATAATCCAGCCTACCAGCAACAGGGAACATGAGGAACAACGACGAAACCCCCTTCTGAGTGTAAAAACTTCAGGAAAGGGAAGGAAAAAAAAAACAAACAAGGATGAAAGAAATGCCCAGTGGCAACCATTTTCAGTGTGACCTACTGAGCTTTCAACTTCAAACCAGTCAGATCAAGCGCTTCCCAGCGGCGTCACCTAGGGATCTGTCATTCGCACATCAAGCCTGCTTCACTCTGCCTTGTCTCACAGAGACATGCTGCCAGATACAGAAATATCATGGCCTTCTTGCACGATAAGGAAAACAAAACAAAATAAAACAAAGCCCAGACCAACAGCAATCCTGAAAACCAAGTGCACTGACAAGCTGCGACCCTATTGTCCACAGAAGGGCAACGTCACAAAGCAGACCAGAACAAGGATGCAAACAGAATGGTAATTGGGTAACCATCCGCTATTAAAATGCAATTGTAGCTGCAGCCTTCCAGCGAGCCCTTCCCACTTGCGGAGATGATGAGAGCTGGGATTTACTGGAAGGAATCAATAGCTGCCCTGAGTGCTTTGCAAACTGAGGGACACCATCTTCTTTCAAGTTCAGCATTTGGCTTCTGAGCAATTTACAGTGTACTACCGAGGTGCGGTGTTGGTGTTTGGAATGTCAAATAGAAAAAAAACAGTTGCACCTCCACTATTATACAGCTCTTGCCGTACATTATTATACGCCAGAAACAACTGATGTTACTCAGAACGTGTCCTTCAGCCTGACAGTTTGAGAAGCAAGCTCCGAAGTCAAAGACTAATATTTCTGGAGAAGCACAGAAGGGCAAGAAGCAGCTGGGACAGGAGGGAAAGATACATGTCACTACAGTTAAAATAGGCAACATCTGACTGAATATACTTTTACAAAATAGTTTTAAGTAACACACAGTAATCAATTTTTCAATGAGGTTTGCACTATTTTATCAATAGCAGACACACGATAACTATGCTTATTTTTGTTGAGTCCTTTTCTACCCATATTTAAAGTATTCACCGAGTCTGGAGACACTCACTATGAAAACATCTCAAGTATTTAGTGTATAAGCTTGGAATTTATGGTCTGAAATAGGCAGCACTGATGAATCCGTGGCAGTTTTCTTGTTCAAGATGGACGAAGAACTCCGTAATTTCAGACCAGTGCTAGGAAACTATATACACACACCACCTTTTCCATTAATCCATTAAACTACGGAGTGAAAAATGGGCAGACAACCTTAAGTTTTCAACAGTTTATACAGCCTCTTGCACACAAAGTAAGTAGACTCAATAACAAGTGAGTAACAGCCACTCTCTAAGTGAGACATTTTTCATCAAACTATTTGTTATCAACCTTTTAACTTGTTACTTTCAAACACTTGCTAATCAGCCGTTAGACAAGTTTCATTTGAAAATTAACAAGTACTTCGAAAGCATTTACAAAAATGGCAGTATTGCATACTTGCACTTATAGCATGGCTGAAGATGACATACTTGTAGAGCACAGTATAAGTCATCTTGCATTTCTGGACAAAATATTATCTAGTCACCACCATCGTCTAAACATTACTACTGGGAAAGAATGATACATCCGACTCTCAGTTCCAGACAAATGCTGCAAATGAAGCCATTTGATAATTTGAGAATACATTTGCATCACTGATGTTCCTAAAAAACCCCACAGAAGTTTTTCACGGCAATATTAACAGAAAGAAGTTCCCAAGGTGGCTATAGAAAAGCATACTTTTATATATATTCAGCAATATCCTTCAAGATGGTGGTCAACATCTGTGAAGTGTATCTAGGAGTCATCTGCTTAGGTACTAGAAAGGATATTACGTGACAGGTCATGAATAAGAAATATTCAGAACAATGCATATTCTGAATAGTTTGTGAAAACACAAAGGCTGAAATATGTTCTTATAAGCCCTTCACAGACAAAGTAATAAGCTAACACATTTGTTAGCATGTCATCTGCAAAGAGACGACGGGACATATGGGTAGCTAAATTATTTCCAACAAAGAGTTTGTTACCAGACAAGAAAAATGTGGTCCAGCTTTGACTCAACTGGCTTTAATTACCATTCTCTCTGACCAAGACTGCATGGGACTTCATTCTCGGAAGCGGGCTGATCTTACAGCAACCACAGGACGGTACAAGCCCGGATGGGGAGACCGTACATAGCGTCGCTTCGACGAAGTCAGTGGAAGTCTGGCAGTTGACTCCAACAGGCTCCAGAGCAGGCTGTAAATGGAGAAGCCGGCTCCGAATGTCTTCCACCAGTTGGCAAACAAATGAGACATCATGTTTGTGCAGTTCAAGCATTGTTGCCAAATTCTAATAGAATGAGAGTTTCTGTAATCCCGAAAAGGAGCTATGCAATCCTTGGAAACAGGATTCTCTTGTCTGTCCTTCCATTCATTTTGTAAAACATGTTAAGTTTAATTTCAGTGCTTGGAGCTGCAGCTGGCCAAGGAGCAAAATCACATTCATGTGTTAAAAAAAGAACTGGAAATGGATGCAAGCTGCTAAATTTTGACACTGATCTACAGCCAACCTCCAGAGAATGGTTGGGTCAGGACTTTTGGGCTTTTTCCATTAAACAAGCAAAACATTACTCTATTTTTTATAAACATAAAAGCAGATTTTTCTCATCACTTCTTTTTCTCAAAGTAAGTAATATTTGAGATGCAATATTAAACAAGTTTGCTTTCCAGTGAAAAACATCAGTGCAGTATACACCTCTCTCAATAAGTTGTTTTGATTGGACTTAGCAATGCCAGCCAATTACCTCTGATGCTGCACCATCTGCGGAATTATGCGTTCAGGGCAGTAATTTCAGGAACGAAGAAATACCTGGTGTCATTCAAAGCAACTAAGTAGAGAATCTGTGAATGATGACAGACATTTTCTTTCCATGGCTACTGACCTCCCATGTCCCCCCGCCCCAAATTCCCTGGTAATATTAATTACCTATTTCAAACCTGTTGGGCCAAATCTTGATCATGTCATCTTGCATGATGAAACAGGCACAGGAATATGTCATCTTGCCAGCCACTGAACAAGACATAGCTGGGCTAATACAGTTCAAATTCATTGTAAACATCACAATTTCACCACTGAACTCTTCACACCAGACTGTTCAATAGCGCTAACCACAAATAACTACTACTAGACAGCCAATGACTGTGTAACGAACATTCTCCTAACTGTTACTGCTCTCTGAGGTCACCCTGTAATCTCAGACTCTTTGGAATTTAATCCAGGGCCCACTCCAGCCTTCTTGAGTCTTTCCAGAGAGCTGAACAAATGCTGGTTCAAGTCTTCCTGAATTCAATTCCTCATATGTTAGCCTAATCAAATGAAATTAATTTTTGCTTTATCACAGCTGCCAGGTAACACGTCTCATGAGAGTTTTTTCAGTTTCATACATATGCCTTGAGTATTTCTTATACTCCAAGAGTCAGTTAGTATTAACATACAATTGCTTGTTTATTAAGTATAAATGAGGCAGTTAAAGGTGTATGTTTTCAGCGTGGTGGATAGGAGGATCACTTTTGCAATTCCCATTAAACTTTAGGAAAACCATGGGGCTTGAAGCCAAGTTGATTCTCTAGACCAAGCTAAAAATGGACCCCTAAATGTTGTTATGCCTTCCATGTTTGGTTTCTATATTTATACTGCAGGCATACAGTTATTGACAAAACTAAAAGCACTGATAACATCTATCCCAGAAAGCAAGTATTCCCCTGAAAGAAAATAGACTATGATATTTTACAGTATTCGATGTGAACTCTAATGTACATAGACATACAAAATATTTTTAAAAGCCTAATAATCAAGGTCTACAAGCCTTTGTAGTTGTTTGAAATTTTGTTAATGAATTTTACATAGCTGGCTAGTTATTCGAACAACACGCTCAAGGGAGAGAAGCTTTTGGAATGAAAAATGTTGGAGGCAGAAAAAAAGGGCAACAGGGAAAGGAAGAGATTGTAGCAAAAGCAGAGGCTGAAGTGTGTAGGGAGTTGATACACCTGGACCTCAGAGGGGATGTACTTTTCCTGTGCATCTGCCTCCAAGCCCTGGGTAACCAGAGAGACTTTCACACCAATAAAATGGGCTTTTCGGAAAATATTTCTTCCCAAAGCAAGGCCTCCGCGCCACTGACAGGAATGAACGGTCCATGCAGACCAGGAGTACCAGAACCTTATCCTCAAAAAAGCAGCTTTTAATTCTCTACTTGTTCCACTAAGTAAGCAGTCTTGATGAATGCTGTTGTCCAAAGTCTGAACACATTCCTGCCTGTTTTTTAGCTCATACTCCAATATGCTCTTATGCTCAAATATAGATTCCATTTTACATCTCCTATAGACCTTGCCCCGTCAGGTAAGAGTTACCTCTTCTCATGTGTTTTCAGGTAAGAGTTACTCTCGTCATGTGTTTTCTGAACTTTTAAGGTGTTATATGATTTTTGATCACTGTTGTATAATACTGTAGGATTAAAAGAGCTGGTTGAAATGCTATTTTTCCCACTGCATTCAGCGTACAGACAGAAATTTTCATTCTACTTGCAATATTATTTTTGAAGTAGAAATTTCAAGTTCTTATAAAGGCTATAAACAATACAATTTCTTTTTTAAGGTAGCAGAAATTCAACCCTCTGAGACATTCCATTTCTTATCTAGTCACATCTTTTGTGTTATATTTGGGTCTTATTTACCTATTTTAGCATGCTCGATGTCTATGAGTTTTCTACACTTAAGACTTCTCTGATGGCATGGCCTCACTGTAACACAGCTTCCTCATCTCACTGGCAAACCTCTAGTAAAAATGGCAGCAGGGTTTACATTTTGCTTTAATTCTCTTTTTAAAACCAACTACAATGACAAATATGTGTGACAAGGAGGCATCATTTCTATCCTGGAATCTGTCTAAAAATTATTTACACTGGAGCTATTCTAGACCTCTTAAGATGCTTTTGTTTGGATTCTTGGATGGTTTCCAGCCATTCCATCTTTAATTACTGGACACTGCTACACAGCTTGCAAACAGAGATACTTCTTCCCATCTTATTTCCTCTGCTGTTTCAAGCATTCATCCTACTTACTCTTGCTGGGAAGGGCTTGGGGATGAATCAGAAAAAGATAAATCCTTTGTCAGTTTAAAAATATTTAATTGGCTTGTAGGCGAGCTTAAAAAGCCCTATCTTTTTCATCTATTAAAATCTGAATCTAGCCTGAGATCACATGCATACCTTTATTGAATATGAAATGCAGGACTAAAATAACAGCTAAAAAGCATGGCTATAGTAACAAGGGCAGGAAACTCAGAGCAAAGCTGATCTTTAGTACACTTACGAAAATCCAGCAATTGCCAGGGGTGGGTGTTCTCCGAGCTTCCTCCACTCGTAAATAATGTATTCCTGGAGCAGAATGTTCTGAACAGAAATACAGAGTTTTGATTGACGCCTGCAGTACAGCAGCTTCTTGGAGAAGCAGTATTTCTCTGGTCTGTGAATGGATGTCTCTAGGACTACAAAGTATGGCAAACTGCCTCATCCTTACCATTTTTCATCATCTCTAGAATTCTTTTCACTGCTGCTTTATAATGTCATTCACCAGTATATACTTCAGAAAAGCAGAACATTTACTAAAATAGTGGAGGTATACAGTTGCTAAATTTTGTCCCAAATAAATTTTAGCCTGCTTGTGAGAAATAGGTTATTTCTGTGTGAGATTTTTTAACACCTGTTAAAACAAACAGCTAGCACATGGTAAGACCCTTGTAATTGGGCACCATGCATTCCAATGACATTAAACATTTAGACACGAGGTTTTAGTCCAAGCCTTAATGCACACAAGTGCTATTTGAAAAACTGAGATCCTGTACTAGATTCTGTACTCCTCGAAGCTCACAGGTGGTTGGATGCAGGGATTTAATTCAGGCCCATCTGATTTCAGGTTAATGTGAAACATGAAGCTGAGAGAACGAAGCAACTGAGAAATGAATCTTTTTAAGCAGCATTCAATCCTTTTAAACCTTACTGGGGATTTACCTCAGGAGAAGCTTATTTGTGTGGTGACCAGATCTGTGCAAAACCTTTGTTACAAATGATAAAACGTGGGACAGGTTGAAATCACCTTTTGTTGAACACGTGCCAAGGAACAAGTAGATTTGACCTGATTAATATTTTCAGATAGAAAACACGGACAGGCTGATAATATTGCAAAGTTTTGACCTCAGCTATCAAAGCATGTTTGCTGACTTTGGCTGAGTTTCTCTTTCAGATTTGGAGCTTGAAGACCAACACAGGTTGAATGTTTACAAAGCAAAAGTGGGAAAAAATAATATTTGTACAGAGCTCTGCAAACTGACCCATACTCAACTGTAATGAGAACATAATGGTTTACCCAGCTGCAAAAGAACAGAAGCAAGTAGCGCAAGATAAATGCCTCCGCTTTCTTAATTTTAAAGATATGTTTGGACTTTAGCACACATGGGAGTTGTTGGTTTTTTTTAATGCATACATGTATACTTTAAAAAGTGCATCACTTGCATTTTAAATCAGATCAAAACATGTTTCAGCCAGAATGGAAGGTTTGCTTCCACTGAGAGCAATGAGGGAAAAACAAAACAACAAAAAAACCAACCAACCCATAAGACTGACTTTATAAATCTTTGGATTATCCTGCAGTCTGTGGGGTATCTTCTATCTAAACTACCGTAACCCACAAGGGGATAAGAATGGATAGTCTCTCGCTCGCTCGCTCCTCTGAGTCACAGCACTAGCAAATAGACCCACAGTGCAGTGTGGGCAGACAGGAAACCTCTAAAGCCAGAGCAGTGATTATGTGCATGCTCTGTGAGACACATTGAGCAGTGAGCCGAAATGTTTGTGTGTGTCAGATCAATCTTTTCACTGACCAGGACAGCTGTACTCACAGAGGGATCACCAATCATCCTGCTAGGAACTGCTTCTGTCCTTCAACAGGCAATTAACGTGAGTCCATTACAGCTCCCTGGAGGCCCCTGGGGGGCTGCAAAAGGCATCAACTGAAAGGTCAGAAACCTCATGAGGACGGGAAAGAAGCTGTGCCTGGCGAAATGGAGTGGAAAGCAGTAGCTATTTGTCACCCGCTAGTAATTCAAAAAAAGGGGGGGAAGAAGGGGGTTGAAGGGGGTCCAAGTGTTGCGCACAATTGCAAGCACGTGGCAGTAGTAAGAGCATAAATAGAAGCTGCAGGAGATTCTTCCTGGGACAAAGATTTTATCCAGTAGTAGAGGTGGAAGAAGAGTCAACAAATCCCACTCAACTAATTCTATAAAGGACCTGGAAGTAAAAAAGCGCACAGGCTGATTAATAGCTCACTATAGCCCTGAGAAAAATCATGGTAAGGAGTCCCTGATGGCTGAGATTCACCACTATGAAACAAATATTTTAGAACAGAACCAATAAGAAATTAAGTGACCAGGAAGCACACAGAGGGTGGCATTCATAAGAAGCAATATTATTTGAAAATAAGCAACTGCTGAGGTGCTCAGTGGTGGAAAAGCAACAAACATGGTGGCTTGAGGGATACGGTACAGATTGCTCTCTATTTCTATTTTAGACTTCTGGTTAAGACCACCACACCTTGATATGTTTTTGGAGGTCTCAGTTAAACGCCTACACATACCTCTCCAAGTACACCGCTAACCAAACTTGGCAGTTCTACTATGGAAATGCAATCAAGTAATGCCAGGTAGGTGGCCAAAGAAGGATAAGAGGAGTCAGCATCTATAGAAGCCTTAATTTGCACTAGCGTGCAAGGAAAAGTTAAGACTAGATTAGTTCATGATGTTAATTCGGAATAACTTTCACCCAGTTCACTAGTTAACTTTCACCCAGAGCATTCAACTGAAATGTTATCACTGTTCTTTCCTGTGATAAGCATATTTCACAGAGACCTAGCAGCAGGGGTGCAATCAATAGAAAGAGCTGAGATATTGCAAATGTTAACTCTTCAACAACAATTGAACTCAGAAGGTGAATAGTGAGAATTAAATTAGTGAAAACGTTTTGTCAGTTTCTTTGGACATGCTTCTGAATTACTTGTATAACTGAAGTTTTATTTGATACACAAAACCTAAGTTGCTTCAAAAAATAGAAGGATAGGAGAAAGAAAGAATTTATAAACTAGGTACTGACATGTCCTGTCTTCACATGACTGCACAAGGACTCTAAACAACACGAGCTCCACTGATTGCTGATACAAAGCATGGTAGACACTGACTCAGTTTGCAAAGTCTCCCACATGCCTCAGATGATGTAAAGTTTCTGTATTCGATACTGTCAAGCAGCTAAGTATTGGTGACTGCGTTCTTTGTTTGTAGAGAGATGCAGGTAACAAGTTTGGATTATTTATAATGTATAAAATGCTTGACCTTGCAGAGCCCCCGCCACTGACTGATTGAAAAGTCTGGCAGTTTATCAAGCCTGGATTTGAATATTCATTTTTGTCCCACCTGCAGCTTTACCAGGCCCCCCAGCTACGCCTGTCATAGGCAAGGGCAAGAATTTCCACCATATTTCAACATTTGCAGCCTGATCACAGTATAACAAATTGGACTCACTTAAAACACCTATAGTTCCAGCATCAGAGGATGTTCATGGCGTATTTCCTACCATTTCCCCAGAGAATTCTGTTATCCTCCAACCATCTCTTCCTCCTGTCTCTTATTTTCTGTGTTCAAATTCCATTTGTTCACTGCCTTCAAGATTTGATGTGCGCACACACATATGTATACACCCCTGAACCTTCTTCTGCCCACATGTAGTTGAGTTTAGTAAACACATACTGTGGATTTAGGTAAACTGAAATTCCTCTATGTAGTACAATATAGAAACCTTTTTTTTCTAATATTAACTGCCTTGTCTCCTCTCCCTTGTGTTTCTCCTTCCAGAATGCCTCTGACTACAATAAAGGGTCTCACGTGTTCGTTTGTTCTGAGGGCTGCCTGACTGCATCTGTGCCACCCAGCACCACAGGTCATTACCCTTTGTGACACTGACAGTATCAGCAGGTTGATGTTTAACAGAAGCTGCCGATTAGTATCCAAGATACCAGTTAACAAGACAGTTTCTTTTAATGGCTTGTATTGATGAATGAATTAATGAAATTCCACAACTTCTTTATGTGTAGAGAGTACTCGTGTGACATCCCTGGGAAGCATACAACTCCACTAATGTTTCTGTTCAGGCTGTCAGCAGGCCAAAAGACGGAACAGGCTACAAGCATGTCCTTTCACATGCTGTCTAGACAGCCCTGCTGAAAACACCTGGGAAGATCCACAGCCGGTGACTTCAGCACAGCTATACTGGCCTACAGTCACTCCAAGTATGGCCCAGTGTTGACATTTAGGAAAGCTGGTAAAACACAACCCTGGCAAATAGTCAAAATGCCCTATGGGATAAGACCATCCGAAGTACCAACTCTGAGGGGAACTCACTCTCTTTTACCTTCAAAATGACACTTCAAAGCTTCAATAGTCAATGCACTTCTTTATGTGTCCAAAAAGATACATATTGATATGAATATATAGAGATGAGTTTGCTCTACCTTTAATTAGAAGACCATTAATATCAAATGCTCAATTTTACTTGCTATCAAGTAAAGCTTCTACTTTTTAAGGGCACTTGAACGTTTCCAGGAGCACAAATACCATCACACTATTAGAACGTGAAGTAAATACTAACAGCGTTATCAGTATTGTTGCCTCTTGAAGCCAGGTTCAATAGGTAGGAAACAGATTTACATACATACCCACGACTTTGCATTGATAGCGAAAGGTGCAGATATACAATTGTGTAAGCATCAAGACTTAAGTCACAGTACAAGTTACTGCAGCACTGATACATCACCTCGGGTGTGCTGAGACACCCCTCCTAAGGACAAACAGCTTGGTTTGCCCGAATAATCAACTGAACAAAACATAACTTGTTCCCAGGCAACTGAAGGTGCCACCAGAGAGCCAAAGACTCCCATCAGCCCTGCATGTTTTTCAGTGACACCTAGAAAATTCAACCAAGATGCACCAGGGGTTTTTAGACAGGACACAGAAACCAGCTGCCCTAACTTGATTTTGGCCAGAACAATTGAGGGCCAACACTTTACGCGTAAGCAAGAATCATATTTTCAGTTGCTAAATAAAATCTGTTCCCTTTATCAGACACAGAGGTTATGAGCCCTGAGATCCTGTGCCCATAGTACAATGGAGTTCCAAGTGAGAGATCCCAGAGCAAGCTCGGAGCATAATGAACCATCAGGATCATAGAACCATAGAATGGTCTCAGTTGGAAGGGACCTTTAAAGGTCATCTAGTTCTTTAGAGACTTCAGCATTGGAAGGAACAGGGCTGCTCTAGTGCAGTACTGCATCCAGGTTAAGGCAGAGACACTGCAGCAGCACTGCTTCCAACTCTTAAATGTGTTCATTTGGGGCCCAGTGCGGGCATATTTATGTGGTGTTCCAATGTACTGTGTAAACAAACCCTAAACAACTAAGGATGCACCAGGATGCGTGTTTTATTGACTGATCATAAATTCTGTGCACAAACTATCAAGCTACTGTCTGCTACTTTTTGTCCTCCTCTTTCTTCCAAAAGAGATAAAACAGAGGGAGTAAAACCTTATTGACTCAAGTCTTTCATTCACTGTTTCAGGATAGTTCCTTATGAAGTCACCAGGCATTTGTCTGATTTATCACAAATTCATGAGGGTGTGTAACTCATGAACGGTCACAGGAATGAAGTCAACATAGCTTGCCTAACAATGTAAGAGGAATTTGAGACTATGGATAAAGGAGAGACCACAGTCTACACTGGCTGAAAAGTAGCAGTTACATGTGAATAGCATGGGGGAGAGAAGCAATACAGTGATAAAGCAGATCTTGCGATTTTATTAGAACCCAAGGATTTGGGTATCTTAAGGAAGAAATTTTTGACAATGAGGGTAGTGAACCACTGGCACAGGTTGCCCAGAGAGGTGGTAGATACTCCATCCCTGGAAACATTCCAGGTCAGGTTGGACGGGGCGGCCTTTCAGGGTCCCTTCCCACCCGAATTGTTCTATGATTCCATGATTTTCCTGTCTTTCTTAACCAGCCAACATGTACACTCCATGCAATCAGCCCTTTAGCAGAAAGATGGAAGACAGATTTGCATTCGACTAACTGATCTAATGTTAAGAATTTCTTAATTGCCTCAATAGTTTAATTTCATTTGTCTCTAATCTAATTAGTAAAGAGAGGTGTGCATGGAGGGGAGCTGATTGGTGGGGAGGGGAATGCCTTCATGTCTGCAGTATAGAAAACCTTCCATTCCCTACATAGCTTTAGTGTAGTCAGTGCTGGATATCAACAGATTACCGTTTCCTTCTAATTATCCCACTGCGTTGCTGGACTGTCTGCTCTTGAAAACTTTCTTTAAGGGCTTTAATAGCAGGCATTCATTTTGCTACAGATAAGGTGAGCCTAGCTTTTTATGCACAGTAATTTAATAGGAATCCAGATCTAATTTAATGGATCCTTTATGTCTCTGTCAAAGACTGTTAACATTGATTGGTGCAATGTCTCATAGAAGTCAGTAAATACATTAATCTCTCGAGAGCTTGCGACAACAATTCCATTAACAGCATGAGCAATACAGATGGACAAACCATTATTGAATAAATTAAGAACTGAACTGAAAACTTACACTAAACCAAGTTTGAGAAACTCTGGAAATCAGGGCATTACTGACATTCCTGAATCAGTGAATACTGCTAAATCTGGACCACACCTACCGAAGTTTCAGAAGTACCAGGATGAATTAGTTAATGTGTGCTAACACATTTTATTAAAGTTTAATATACAAGCACTCTGCCTACATCAGTAGTCCAACCTGCAAAGGAACGGACATGTGATAGACAACCTGAGAGCACCATCCTAGCTATGAAAGCTGGCCAAGAAAACCAGGTAGAAAACCTCTTTGTCTCGCTCAGACAGAGGACTTACTAGAGGTACTTGTCACTTTTTTGTCTGTCTAGCCTTTCTACGCTTCACTTTCTGTATGTCATAGTATGGGAAACAGCGGATGGCACGCACTTCCTGATGCATGCTGAACAACCACAACTCCAACTGCTTCAAGAGGCCGAGAAAGTGTTCCACCCCTTAGGTGAAGTGCTCAACAACTCCCAGCATAGATTTTTTTCCCCTGAACAAGTGGACATCACTGGTAAATGTACAGTAATCCAAAGAGGAAGTTTTATGTAAATATTAATGGTTGATACAAAGCCTATCATTGTGTCCTTTCTATTCCAAAGCCAGCCTATAACAGAGCTTGGGTAGGAAGGAGGAGGAAAGTATCATGGCAGGAATATCAGTGTACTTTGGATGCAAAGCAGAAGCTTATCTGTTTTACTACTGCAGCAGCAGAGAAAATCAATTTTGACACAGAACTGCCACTTTACAAGCAAATAACTATACTTTCCAATAACCTAATCTGTGCAAAGCCTACTGAAAATTCCCTAAAGAACCAGTAGTTAAAACCTCCATTAAATCAAAGGGTTTAATATGGGAAGGGAAGAGAGGATGCAGTTTGACTTGGGAATGTAATGGACTCAGTGGGGAAATAAATATGTTGTTTTATGTGTACAGTTACAGAATTTGAGAACACAGCATTCATTTCAAAGGGAATTCTCTTGCTGTGCAACTTATTCCTAAACAGATGTGATTTTTGCTTATTCAAAAACATTTAGGTAACAATTACAGCATAATAAATTATAATTGCCATCATCTTCCAGCTATGCTATGACTTCTATGCAAACACAAAGAAAATGCAATTATATAGAACTGTAAATCCTATTTTCAGGTAGCTTAAAGCACTGACAAAACACTTGTTTATTTTACTTATAATGAACAATACCTTTAAATCTTATCTATAAAAATGAAAAGGCTGTTATCTGTTAAGCAGTCTGGCAGACTGATAAGGTCTATCTTATGCAACTACTGCTTCGAAGAGGGGCCTAACTCTAAGGAAGTTAATTATCTTTTGGAAGCTTAGATTTTACTCTTATGTTTTCTATTAGGAGTCTCTTTAAACTAGTTTCTAAGCTGACATTTTAATTAAGCAGGGCATGACCACTGTCGGAATATTGAAGAAGCAGAAAATAACTAGAAATTGAAAAAGAAGATTTTCGTGATTGAATATTACAGGAGATCACACATGAACCCAACACTTTGTATGAATATAAATCATCCTACAGCATTTCAGAGAACTGCAACTTTGGGGTGGAATTCTTACAAGATAACTCAAAAATAATCCCCATGAATACTGCAACTCTTTGTTAACCTTTTTAGAGCTTTACTAAACTTCCACAGTATATTGCTGATTTCCTCATCATTACTTCTGTAGCAGTAGAAACCAAGGTCAGTGTTTTATGCTGCACAACTCTGTGTGTCAGGATCTGCCATTTAATTGTTTATTCCAGTGTCAGGATCTGACAGTTGAGAATTTAAACTTGAACTCCGTTTAGCGGTATGCAATGTTAATCTTGTACTTGCTGCAAATTTTAAAAAATGCTCCTCTCTATATATGGCTAAGACCACACAGGGCTGTCAGGGCTTCTTCTGTGTACTCATCAGATTACAGTGAGGTCTGCACTCTCAACAACTAAGCGTGGGTATGCTACAGTGGGTGCCAAGGTTGGGAAACCAGTATGACCAGGAAGGACCTATGAAATAGTGCAAAATTACCCACAGCATAACAAAAGACCATGATGCTAGCAGGAGGTCACCATGAAGAGTCTCAGGGTGCTACTTACAAAACTTGTAGCAGAAGAGCATGTTTTAGCAACAGGGAGAACTTGGGTTTGGTATTGAGCCATCCAAAAACCAAAGCATATTTGTCTTGCTGATCACTCCTTGGCTCTCCAGCCGACGAATCAGCTCATGGATGGGGATCAGGGAGTCTCTGTTGGTGCGATATTGCCGCCGGTGCACTGTTGTGGTAGCGATCGGCACCTGTTGTTCTTTGACCCTGAGCAACCCCACCACAGAAGGGTCCTCTGAGAGACCAGGCAAGGTGGACAGCTGTTTAATTTCTTCTGCCCCAAGGCTGGATAGTTATGAATGGCAGGGTGTGTGGAACAGCATGGGCAAATGCCTGGGGCGGTGGGCACCTCCGGTGTTTTGGAGCTTCACTCCCGAACAAGTGCAGAATCCTGATAAACTAGCAGAATATCTGGAAGAAGTATGCTGTCAGCCTGGCAGCTCCAAGGAGACACAAATCATTGCCATGTGCTGGGGCCTGGCCCATGCCTACCGAACCCTATTTAACATTATGCAAAGGGGAGAGAGGCTCTCTGGGTCTGATGGCAATGTGGCAGGCACTGTGACTACTCCAACCCCTGTGGCAGGCACTGTCACTACTCCAACCCCCACGGCGGGCACTGTAGCTACTCAGACTGTTGCAGCTGACTGTACTGGAGGCTGAAGTGAGCCTAACTGGGAATGAGTGGCAGAAGCACCCCATTGTGACTGGCCCGGAGGCTCCGTGCATCCTGGGCATAGACTACCTCAGCAGAGGGTATTTCAAGGACCCAAAAGGGTACCGGTGGGCTTTTGGTATAGCTGCCTTGGAGACGGAAGAAATTAAACAGCTGTCCACCTTGCCTGGTCTCTCAGAGGACCCTTCTGTGGTGGGGTTGCTCAGGGTCAAAGAACAACAGGTGCCGATCGCTACCACAACAGTGCACCAGCGGCAATATCGCACCAACAGAGACTCCCTGATCCCCATCCATGAGCTGATTCGTCGGCTGGAGAGCCAAGGAGTGATCAGCAAGACTCGCTCACCCTTTAACAGCCCCATATGGCCAGTGCGAAAGTCTAATGGAGAGTGGAGACTGACAGTAGACTATCGTGGCCTGAATGAAGTCACGCCGCCACTGAGTGCTGCTGTGCCGGACATGCTAGAACTTCAATATGAACTGGAGTCAAAGGCAGCCAAGTGGTACGCCACCATTGATATTGCTAACGCGTTTTTCTCGATCCCTTTGGCGGCAGAGTGCAGGCCACAGTTTGCTTTCACTTGGAGAGGTGTCCAATACACCTGGAATCGACTTCCCCAGGGGTGGAAACACAGCCCTACCATTTGCCATGGGCTGATACAAACTGCACTGGAACAGGGTGAAGCTCCAGAGCATCTGCAATACATTGATGACATCATCATATGGGGCAACACAGCAGAAGAAGTTTTCGAGAAAGGGAAGAAAATAATTCAAGTACTTCTGAAAGCTGGTTTTGCTATAAAACAAAGTAAAGTCAAGGGACCTGCACAAGAGATCCAGTTTTTAGGAATAAAATGGCAAGATGGACGTCGACAGATCCCAACGGATGTGATCAACAAAATAACAGCTATGTCTCCACCAACTAGCAAAAAAGAAACACAAGCATTTTTGGGTGTTGTGGGTTTCTGGAGAATGCATATTCCAAATTACAGTCTGATTGTAAGCCCTCTTTATCAAGTGACCCGGAAGAAGAACGATTTTAAATGGGGCCCTGAGCAACGACAAGCCTTCGAACAAATCAAACAGGAGATAGTTCATGCCATAGCCCTCGGGCCAGTCCGGGCAGGACAAGATGTTAAAAATGTGCTCTACACGGCAGCCGGGGAGAATGGCCCTACCTGGAGTCTCTGGCAGAAGGCACCAGGAGAGACTCGAGGTCGACCTCTAGGGTTTTGGAGTCGAGGATATAGGGGATCTGAGTCCCGCTATACTCCAACTGAAAAGGAGATATTGGCGGCATACGAAGGAGTTCGAGCTGCCTCAGAAGTGGTTGGTACTGAAGCACAGGTCCTCCTGGCACCCCGACTGCCGGTGCTGGGCTGGATGTTCAAAGGGAGGGTCCCCTCTACACATCATGCGACTGATGCTACGTGGAGTAAGTGGGTCGCGCTTATTACACAGCGGGCTCGAATAGGAAATCTTAATCGCCCGGGAATCTTGGAAGTGATCATGGACTGGCCAGAAGGCAAAGATTTTGGAATATCACCGGAAGAGGAGGTGGCGCGTGCTGAAGAGGCTCCACCATATAATGAACTGCCAGAGAACGAAAGGCAATATGCCCTGTTCACTGATGGGTCCTGTCGTATTGTAGGCAAACATCGAAGGTGGAAAGCTGCTGTATGGAGCCCTATACGACGAGTTGCAGAAGTGGCTGAAGGACAAGGTGAATCAAGTCAGTTTGCGGAGGTGAAAGCCATCCAGCTGGCTTTAGATATTGCTGAACGAGAAAAATGGCCAGTACTCTATCTTTATACTGACTCATGGATGGTAGCAAATGCTCTATGGGGGTGGCTGCAGCAATGGAAGCAGAGCAACTGGCAACGCAGAGGCAAGCCCATCTGGGCTGCTGAATTGTGGCAAGATATTGCTGCCCGACTAGAGAATCTCGTCATAAAAGTACGTCACGTAGATGCTCACGTACCCAAGAGTCGGGCCACCGAAGAACATCAAAACAACCATCAGGTGGATCAGGCTGCTAAGATTGAAGTGGCTCAGGTGGATCTGGACTGGCAACATAAGGGTGAATTATTTATAGCTCGGTGGGCCCATGACACCTCAGGCCATCAGGGAAGAGATGCAACATATAGATGGGCTGGGGATCGAGGGGTGGACCTGACCATGGATGCTATTGCACAGGTTATCCATGAATGTGAAACATGTGCTGCGATCAAACAAGCCAAGCGGTTAAAGCCTCTCTGGTATGAAGGACGATGGTTGAAATATAAATATGGGGAGGCCTGGCAGATTGACTATATCACACTTCCACAAACTCGCCAAGGCAAGCGCTATGTGCTTACCATGGTGGAAGCAACCACCGGATGGCTGGAAACATACCCTGTGCCCCATGCCACCACCCGGAACGCTATCCTGGGCCTTGAAAAGCAAGTCTTATGGCGACATGGCACCCCCGAAAGAATTGAGTCAGACAATGGGACTCATTTCCGAAACAACCTCATAGACACCTGGGCCAAAGAGCACGGCATTGAGTGGGTGTATCATATCCCCTATCATGCACCAGCTTCCGGAAAAATTGAACGATACAACGGACTGTTAAAGACTACACTGAGAGCAATGGGTGATGGGACATTCAAAAATTGGGATAAACATTTAGCCAAAGCCACCTGGTTAGTCAACACTAGGGGATCTACTAATAGAGCCGGCCCTGCCCAATCAAAACTTCTACGTACTGTAGAATGGGATAAAGTCCCTGTGGTGCATGTGAGAAACATGCTGGGGAAGACAGTCTGGGTTACTCCTGCATTAGGAAAAGGCAAACCCGTTCGTGGGATTGCCTTTGCCCAGGGACCTGGGTGCACTTGGTGGGTAATGCGGAAGGATGGGGAAGTCCGATGTGTACCTCAAGGAGACTTGATTTTGGGTGAAACCAGTCAATGATTTGAATTGTATTATGTTAATTGTTCAGAATGACATTACTACTATGGCTGCTATCTACCATATCAATGGTATTATAGTAAGAATCACCCAGACTGATGAAGAATGAGCTTCACTGAAACCAAGCAACGTGCAGCAGTGATGAAACCAGAACTGGCTTCAGCAGCTTGCGCCCAACAAATCCCTCGAGATCGACATCTTCGACCTGCAGATCATGGACATGGACCGTGCCAGATGACAATCCAACACCACATACCATCTCCCCTGCCCTGAGAGACTGCTATGATGGATGAAGCCCAGAGTCATGGACTGACTGAACTCCATAGACATTTTAAAGTGATGGCCCATGGACTAAGAGAGTGATATCTGTGTGTATATATTAAAAGACAGGAAGAGTAATAATGAATAATTGGAATGTATTGAAAAGTATAGGACCTGGGCATGACGTAAATGGTATGGAATAAGGGGTGGATACTGTCCTGGTTTCAGCCAGGATAGAGCTGGTTTTCCTCACAGAAGCTAGTGTGAGACTGTGTTTTGGATTTGGGATGAGGAACTGTTGATAATGTGCTGATGTTTTGGGTTGTTGCTGAGCCGTCAAGGACAGTCCAGCTTCTTGTGCTGGCCTGCCAGCGAGCAGGCTGGGGGTGCACGGGGAGCTGGGAGGGGACACAGCCGGGACAGCTGACCCAGACTGGCCAAAGAGATATTCCCTACCATATGACGTCATGCCCAGTACATAAACTGGAGTTGGCCGGGGGGGGCGGAAATCGCTGCTCGGGGACGGGCTGTCGATCACGGGGTGGTGAGCAATTTCTGTATTGGGCCTCACTTGTTCTTGTACATTCCTTTGTTGGTATTATCATTATTGTTCCCTTCTTTCTGTCCTATTAAACCGTGTTTATCTCAACCCACGAGGTTTTTCCTAATTCTCTCCCCCGTCCCACTGTGGGAGGGAGAGTGAGCGAGCGGCTGCGTGGTGCTTAGTTGCCGGCTGGGGCTAAACCACGACATAGTGAAAACAGAATTCAGATAAAAGGAATCTGAAAGGCCTCACAAGCCAGGTTTGCTCCAAGGACTCATTCTTTGGAACAATTCTTCACTGCAGGATGAGTTCAGTTATTCCATCTGTCCACTACTCTCTTCCTGCCCTTCCTTTATTATTTAAGGATAGCTGGAAAAGATCAGTGCAGTCTTAACTGTATTTATGCTTTGTTACTGCCTCCTATTTATACTATATTATGATACTGTGATTTTCTAGAGGCTGATTGGGATTTTTCTGACAAAACAGGTTTTTTTGCCAGGAAATAAGAACTCACCAAGACAAATTTGTTTCACAGAGGTGTCAGATTCAGCAGAATTTCACTGGAGTACATTTTTAAGGCCTAGGAAGAGATTTCTGAGGTAACGAAGGAGAGGTACAGAGTCACCCATAAGACTAGTGGCTGGTGTACTTACTCTAAAGCAAAAAGATACAGTTCCAAGGCTACCTGTATCTCCTAAACGGCAAGGAAGGGCGCCAACTTTTGACCTGGTTTTTCCGGATGTTGCTTCTGAAGACACATCTCAGAAGTTCTGATTGGATTTCATCCCAACTTGGAACAAGAACATTTTCAAAACCTTGACAACTTTTGAGAGACAGAAAAAAACATTACCTACTCATTCCATCTCTGTTCCTTTTTAAAATAGAATAAACCCTTCCACAGACCAACTATGCTCTATGTATTACTGTGAAAAAACTTTTTTTATTTCCATGCTCATGTTATGAAGAGTTATCCTTCAGCAAAAAGTTAAAAATGACCAGCTATCCTCCAGTGTCACACTTCCTGGTGACTCTCTCACACTAAAACATGGAATCAGCCACTGTGACCGAAACTGAGAATGCAGACAGGCTGCGCAACAATTAACAACATTACTATAAGTATCTTTTCCCCTACTGCTAAAGAAATTAACCTTAATATCTTTGTTAGAGATCACTAAAGTGTTACAGCAGTTATGTTAGAAATCAATTATAAAATGCAACTTCAATTATAATCAACCAAACTTTTATAACTGATACCAGTTTGAAAGCTTGATTCTGAAAAAAAGGAATATAAATTCTGTATTAATGTATTAAAGAATGTTTTTCATTAACAGAACAGTATTTTTGTTTCCTTTTTAAAATAATAGCGCTCCAGTAAGTCACAGTCCATATCTATTCCATGTGATATGAATTCTATGCAGTGTGATATGGAGAAACACCACGACTTTGTAACTCTCTTCTATAAAACTACAGAAAGAATTCCAAGCCCTAGAAAAGGTCACCTGACTGTTGGACTTCGGTTCTCCCCAGTGAAAGAAGGTTTGTAACATTCTGAGAAAGAAGCCCAAGCCTCATCAGTGACAGTCACTCAGGATGCCAATCTGTCTGCAGATGACTGAACTGCTTTGTGAACTATTTTCATACTAGAGAGCCAGGATCCTCAGAAACGTGATGTGCTCCCAAGTTGTCACATCCAGGAAACTGCACATAAAAGAAGTTCCATGCCTTACATATCTTTTTCATGGATGACTTACTTTAATTTGACCTAAAAATTAGCAAGATGCTGAGTAGTCTCCTGAAGACAACAACCTTATACTTGCATCCCAAGGATTCCAAGGCAGTATTTCAGGCCAACCTGAACTTCAGGAAGGAATTTTAAGGCTGCAAAAGGGATGCTGTCAAGTTAAGAGATGTTTTATCAGCATGAGTTTTACATACATACATGCTGCTTTTCTCAAGAGGAAGACCAGCAGGCAAAAGAGGAAGGAACTACCATCACTGACAAAATCCAGCTGTCCCCCATCAGCAGCTAAGGTTTCCCTTTCCACCTAATGTTTCATCACTTCTTTTGTTTCCTTTAGAAAAATATTTATTTTTAACAAGATGCCTGGGTTGCATTTAACCTTCTACTGAGTAAAATGAAAATCAAATTCGCACTCTCCTTAAATATTTCAAGGCGAAGAGAGGGAAGATGGTGAAATCAATCAAACAAACAAACAAGTCTTTGAAAACTGCTTATTTTTCTTAAGACCTTGGGGAAGGAGTTGAACTTACATGAGTCAGAGAGTGAAAGAAAACATTTTATCAACTGGGCTACCTGGCACTCTGTCGAATGCTTTCAAAAAAACAATAGGGCAGAATGACTGTCAGAAATTAATTTAAACAGTCTATTAATTTTGATCCTTTTACAAAAGGTTAGTAACCAATGCATTTAAAGGGCACAGGACTTAATGGGTCTCCTCCATTTTAGAACTACAGCAGAGGAATCCAGGGTTGGAGAAGATTTGCAAATGGTCTCAAAAAGGTGGGTTAAAGCACATTAACTGACCTGGAAACTAAGTGACCCATTAAAAAAATCCCAGAGAAATGGCATTAATCTAGAACACTTGGAATTTCACCACAACCCAGGACCTCTGGGCACAGCTGTAATACTAGTGAGAGACAACAGTATATTCAGATTGTCTCCTGTCTTCTCTGGTGTGTACTCCAAAAGTGGCACAGAACAGGACATAGCAAGGTCAAAGCCCTGTGCCTGCCAGTCATTGATCAGGTGGCCACTTTAAACTCCTTAGAACCTTCCCTCTTCAGCTGCATTCATAGTTTAGTGTTGTTAGATGGATGAAATGCTTGGAGTGGCAACTACAGGAAACAGTGCTTCTGTAAAATTACACATTTAAAGAATTGCTGGATGCATTTTTAATTTGTTCTTCTGATACAAGTTAGGAATCACATCAGGAATCAAAGTAATAGCAGGAGACCATCTCAGAAACCACGGTAATAATCTCTGACTTAGAAGAACCAGGAATTTTTTACTTTAGTCTAAGATGTGGCTCTGGCATTAAGGAGTTTAATGCTGCCCTGCATTTGGAGTTTGTCTTACAACCTCGTCCCTTTTAAAGTATATCCCTCGTTTTGTTCATCTGCTCTATTTTCTGACGTGTCAGCATCCTACTTTAGATCTTCAGTAGATTGAAAGGTGTGCCCTGTGGGTTACATTCTCGCTAAATCATCCATGATGAATCACGCTTGGCTTAAATGACTGAGTCTCATTTGCACAATTGCCCTATTAATTTACTCATCATTGATTTACACCACTTTTGCTGGTAATCCTCCACCAGACCTCTATTTTACAAGCGCTTTCAAGAGCTCTGTTCCAGCCTTTTTCTCCCCTATCATCTTCCTTGTCTCATTTCTCTTCCATTTGTCTTCATTCATCTATCTCTTATCTTCTGCCTCCCTCTCCCTCCCACTGTTCTGTCTTCCTTCTGTTTCTTCTTGGTTCTCCTCCATTTCCCCTTTCCCTGCAAGTCTACCTCCTTGCTTCAGAGCAGCTAATAAATCTACCACGAAAGGCTAGAAAACCCAGAAGATACAGGTGTAAAGGTAAAGGAAGGTAAATAAATCAAGATTCTTCATGAAGAAGAGCAACAGCTGTGACTTCTTTTTGAAGAGTTCAAAGACTGATGGGTGACTATCGTTATCTTTCTTACAGTACGTTACTATGTCCTTGCATCTTTTTGTCTTCCTGAAAGGAGCTCAGTCTCTTAGCTCAAATTTTATGGTTAGTTTTCAGCCCTCTCAATATATCACATGCCCCTGGACTGGTGCCCTGATTACCAGTTTGACTACCAAAGCCAAACACTTCCATCTTTTCTGTCTTTTTCTAAATAGTCAAACTACTTGGATTTGATAGCTTGCCTATAAATGTACATGTATACGTTTTAAAAGAGAGACAAATATAACTATATACTAGAGGCATTCTCCAAATCTCATGTCTGTATGTTTTGTTTAAAAATAAATTAATTAATAAAAGCAATTGTTTCTAAGCTGAAATACTCATGCAGTGTCTCGTTCATTCAAAATTTCAACAGAAAAAAGGGGCCAAAGTGCAGAGGGTTAGACTAAGAGGACTACAAAGATTTACATATTCATACTGGATAAATAAATAACCTAACCCTAATGCCACACTCAACAGGGAAAAGACAACAAGAAGGAGAGAGAAAAGCATAAGAGGGAGAGGTTAAAATATCAGAAGACCCCAAAGAGCAGTAAGCGTACACAAAGTAAATAAGCTTCTCACTCTGGAAGTCAGCCACAAATGAACAAAGTCTCAAAATGTCCTTAAAATGCCTGCCCATGCCCTTCCAGCAAAGGCTCAGAGTAAGTGCAGCACAGACCTGTGAAGCCCAAGAGTCTCGCTGGTGAAATAACACCTGTATCTTTGAGAGCCTGAAGGCAAAAGAAAACCCTGCATGTGAGCATTAGAGCCTGTTTTTATTCTTGGCAGAGACACAACACTAGCTTTAAGCACACTGCTTGTATTTGCAATAAATATAAAATAGCTGCAGTTACCAGTCAGTAAGATTGTTTGCTTGAAAGAAATAAAATCCTCCTCCTTATACAAAAAAAGACTAAAAGACTGAGCTGATAACATTCTCCACCTCCTAAACCCAAATTAATGGCTAGACTGTGCAGCTATGAGCTGGACAAGTCCACTAACTTTCACCGCTTGGTCATTGTCTGAAAACCAGCATGTGACTACAAAGTAATTACAGACTTCTAGAGATAATATGCTGCAATAATATGGTATGTGAAGTTACTCATTTTATTCTCAACCTAATTTCCATGTAGTTTGCAATTTTAAGATGTAACAATGTAGTTGAGAAAATACAAATTACTTGTATTACCCACATATTTACATTGAACTGTACATACCATGTAATTACAGAGTCAACAATTACTATGGAATTACAGAGTTTCTGTGTGGCTCTTTGTGTCGTCCTATGTAAAGTGCCAAAAGAATATTTCAGCATGGTGAAGAACAACGTCTAGTGATATGAAAAAAAAAAGAACGAGACTCCTCTCAGGATCTCTGTCTGGACAGCATAAGGAAAACATAAGCAAAAATCTCAGTGCAGAAGCACCCACCATCAACTTTCTTTGGTCCCCAAAGTCCTGCAAAAGATCACTCTGCAGTTCCTAATTAATGTTACAGACCTCCACTGGAAGGGTTTTATTCTGCTGTACCTGATCTGCTGTCCAGGAAATTGACTGATTTTGATTGACTCATCCTGACCTGCCCCCTTCCTGAAAAATGAAGATGGCAGCTTGCCAGTTCCCTTTGAAGGACAGTGCTCATTTTTCGTTTTCTTTACCGGTTTTAAAAACACAGACAAGACTTACATATGGATGGCTCATCTCTGATGTCTGAAAGTTTGAAGTTTGAAGGTTAGAGCTAATCTTAGCTATGGCATTTTGTGCAGAATTCAGAACACAATTAATTTACACAAAAATAAGCTTTACTAAGTGATTAGGGAAATAGAACATTGGCTTGTGAGAATACCCCAGGAAAAAAAAAAGAGTATTATTTGTATAAAATAAATAGAATGATGATCACTAAGAACTATAAAATACAATGACTATGCTAAGTATAGACAGCAGACTGTCAAAGCAGTGAAGATTATAGAGGTCTAGAAGACAAGAAACCAAGTTATTGCTTCTGATTTTGCCATAGTTGGGCAATATGACCTTGGGTAAGTAACTTCTTGTTTACTCATGTTAAGGATTTGAAGGAGGTTCTTGAGATGCAGGCAGTCTGTATTGTGGCGTGCCAAAGAACCTCAGAAAAGCATGCTTGTATCTGTCTACACATTAAATCTATGTATTAAATCCGTTCCAAGAGAGTCCTCTCACTCTCATCCAGGCAAGAAATTATCAAGACACTTACATAAACTTGTGACTATGATCCACTCTAGAAAAGAAACTCTCATCTAGGGCAAAGAAATACCTCAAAAGAGAAGGACTCCCAGTCAGGATGCACTAACTTACTAACAACATCATGACCATCACAGCTGGCTCTGCCCATTACCGGATCAGTCCATGCGACCTGTATCCTCTGGATCATGCAAAGATATAAAACACTTTTCAATTGAACGAGGCAGAGCCCAAATCACGGAAGTTAAGTTCGCTTTCTGGTTTTCTGTTTTTCATACTGCATATAGTAGGACAATGATAACAGATCTAGTATAGATTGTGCCAGTACAAACATAAACACTTTTTTTTTTTAAAGATATCTGAGCGTTCAGAGTAAAGTTTTGCTGGGACATAACTGTTTCAAGTGCTCACAGCACATCTGACCCGGTCTGAGTAGCCCTTAAGTTGGATTATCTAACATTGTACCTCAGCCTCATATACCCAAACACTTTCTGAAATCCCTTTCAGAGTCAACCCTTGCTTGCCAAATTCTTAGAATCATAGAACCATAGAACCATTAAGGTTGGAAAAGACCTTTACGATCAAGTCCAACCATCAACCCAACACCACCATGCCCAATAAACCACGTCCCAAAGTGCCACGTCTATGAGGGTTTTGAACGCCTCCAGCGATCCTGGGCACCCTGTTCCAATGTTTCACCACTCTTTCAGTAAAGAAATTTTTTCTAATATCCAATATAAACCTCCCCTGGTGCAACTTGAGGCCATTTCCTCTCCACTTAATTGTGAGAGTAGTATTTGTACCCGACGTGATAAATATAATGTGCTTTGGGTGCAGCAAAATGGAGCTTCTTCCTGCTCAAACTCCAAAATGATACTGGCAATTACTGTGCCAGTACTCCAATAAATTATAAACTAATCATTACTGTGTTCTGAAATAAACACACTCTCTTCTACTTTTAAGAACAAGGACCACCCACCAGTGCATGACATCTTTATACATTGGAACATACTTTATATGAAGTGTAAATAAACAATGATATTCTACAGAAGAATGTAAACTAGAATGCCATGCATTGTTCTTCACAACACAATTCCAAAGCAGTTGTGAGGTGAAAGAGAGTTAGGTTGAACACTCTGCTGGGCTTTAAAAGATGCCATGAAAATGAACCTGGTTTTCTCCTAATTTTTAACTGACTTGACTGAGGGACTTTGTTGTTACCTGCAGAGATTATTTTTCATCTGCAGAAATATTTTATGTTAAAAAAAATTTGGATGCAGTAAAATAAATGGAAATCAATATAAACTACAGCCTTTTGTTAAAGTTGCTAGACAACTCTTAGAAGATCCTCTTTTTTCAGTTGATTATAACTTTGCCAAACTTCAAACCATTTGGGCTGAAATTTTCTATGCCAGGTGTCTGCCTCAGGCTGAGTAGAATGTGATCATGTAATTAAAGGCTGTATCATAATGCATACACAGAAGGGGGCAAATTAAGGTTGAACAGGCAACCTTAATTCTCACATTTCTTAACTTCCACAGGCTTGACTTTGCAACCCTAATAATGTTCTTTTAATGTAGCTTTTTGTCTGCAATATTAATCCAGAGCTATATTAATTTATAGACATATCCCACTGAGGACTGGATGTCTCAGTGGACTGGTAATAGGATACAAAGCCTTTCACCTCTAGGTCATTGCTTTAAATACAGCCTAAGGCTGAGGTGATGAGAAGTTACTACCACTGACCAGCTGTTTGGTGGCTTATATGAACTGAACCGGTGATCTGAGGCTCTGCATACAGGTGTCTAACTTGTACAAATCACCATTGCTACTGCTACCATCCGTAATCCCTAACAGAGTGCCAGACTGCCCAAAGTGTAATCCAAACTGCTTCACATATGTGTGGATGCACCCACAGTTGTTGTAGTACTGTGAAATGTGGTTCCAGGTGGTTCCTCTTGGCGGAAGGGCTGACATGGTAATATCCCCTCCCTCCACAAAAACCCCAGATGGACAGCTGAAATGCTGCAGTCTAGCAGGGCACAAAACCCCACTAAGCACTGGCTTAGTGGTGCTATTCATATACATGGTATCAGAACCTTAAGTGCAATATTCAATGAGGATGGAAATAGCCAGCAAGTGCCACAAACTGAACAAACTAAGCAATGGCTGTCCTTCCATTAAAAGAAGAGCATCCTGAAAATTTGCTCAGTGATACTTCTTTTAAGAAAAATGAGTAAGGACAACATATGAAAATTTAATTTAGGCCGTTTGGTGCTGGGAAACATGAAGCACTCACATAACTTCCACGTGGGATTCTGCAAGAATAGGGACAGTCATGCCTGAGGGAGGAAAGTTGAACTGCTTCCTCCACCTCCTGAGGCTATGCTGGAGGGAGCAGAGCTTTAGATCACACCAAGACCTCGTAGGAGACATTTCTTGAAGGAGCTACTGCGGAACTTCCCCACAAGACAAACCATAATCCTCACAAACTGCACAGCCCCCTCTGCCCTCCAGCGACGGAAATTTTGCCACTTAAGCAACTAAGTCCTTCCTCTTGGGAGCAGAGAGAAGTGTTCTGCGACTGTTCTGAGTGGGGGAAGCAGAGTCTGAAAAGAAAGCACTAAGCTACTGGCAAGAGCAAGTTACAGAGACACCATGAGAGACAAGAAAGAAAACAGAAAGGATTAGGAAGAAAGTAAATGTCTCTTCTCCAGAGCAAGAGACAACCTCAGCCTTAGTCCTGCCTCCAGAGTCACAGTAATTTAAGGCAAGAAAACATACACAGAAACAGTGTTCTTCAAATCTTCTTTTGCAGTCATCCCTTTAGCATATTCCACCCTCCCCAGTCACAACCCCTCCAAGCCCAGGAGCTTCAACCCACCGGTTTCCTACCATCGTTTTCCGAAAATATCATTCTTTCCCCCAGCGCTGACACCAGTACCCAAATAGATAACCCAGGCTGTAGAGCCACAAAACTTATTTTCATCCCAACAAGAGTTTTTAAAATGTTATAAATCACTTAGCTTTGTTTTGCTTTCCATTTACTGCATTCATGTTCCCTTTGAGAGGGACACATTAATAAATACTGTGCCCTGATACTCTAAATGTTTTCAATCACATAATTTTCTGTATTCAGCACTCATACGCCTTCCTTACTACGGTACATAAATGATATAAACTTCTCATCAATAACATAAAAAATTCATACTCTGTCTACAATGCAGCTGCTATCACAGGTTTATGTCAACAATCATCCTGATTTTTAATAGCATAAATGTTTAAAGAGGTAGCAATTCCTGTAAAGTATCTGCAGGGATATTTAGAGCTGACATATGCCAAAACAATCCTGTTCTCATACAGCAGACATTGCTGCTCAGCAGGAAAACAATGTTCATCCTCACAAATGTTTACCCTGCTTCAGTCATTAAAATGCTCCAAATGGATGGCAAAGGAAGAGGAGCGTACGATGTCGTACCTTACCTCACGGTTGCCCCTCTGAGCAGAGAATGCCAACTCATGCACATTACAGCTGAGCTCTCTCTTGTACTGTGCACCTTGATGCCCGCCTCAAAAAATTATTTGCCATCTGACATTATAGGGGTTGGATTTGGTCTTTGCTATAAACATACAGGACAAGCAACTTGAAAATGCTTTTATGCTTCATAATTCTAATGAGTAGCCTGTCCTTCAATTTTGTGTTTATCATTTAAAAAAATCCCTCAACTTACCTTTTTGAGGAGTTCCTACATTAACAAAACAATGCAAACCCTTTCTTTTAATTTCTTCTATTTGCTGCCAATTGCATAGAGCTTTAAGCTAATTAAAAAAAAAAAAAGCTTTGCATACAGGCAGCATAAAATATTTATTTTTAATCTAAGCAGGATTTCTTTACCTGCTGTGAAGCTGCAGCTTCTGGTTTAGGCTTGCTTTATCATCTGTGTGTCAGGCTGAAACCGTTTCTCCCATGATCTTTCATTCTAGCTTTAAAAAGACTCCTACCAGACCCCAGCTGACACATGACTTCTAACTCCCGCTTGAAAATTTCCTTCTGCCTTTTTCCCCCTCACCCGAAAACCCACAACCTGGAAGTTCTTCACTTGAACAGATGGTTTATAAAAATCTGGGACATGCTCGTATGATTGAAAATAGGACTCCTACAAGCAACATCTCATGTAACAATTACATGAACAGTTGGTCAGAATGATGACCCAGAAACTGCCCCATCTTTCCACCCTTGCAGCCTCAGTAAAGCGTTTCCAGTCCTTTACTGGTTGTCTGACCTTGTGCAGTCAGAGGCTGCCATACAGCTCAGTCTGTGTGAGCAGATTCCCACTACTTTCTGCAGAGCTCAGCACGGACCAGGTCCTACAGGAGGCCAATACTGGAGTAAAAGGTGCGAGAGGAGCATGTCCCGATGAATACAATTTTTAAGGTCAAAATTAAAAGTACTAAAAGCATAAAAACTCTGTGCTTCCCATTTGTTTACCACATGAATAACACAAAATTCTCTCAGATTCTTTTCACAAACTACATTTCCAAAGGTGCAAAAATCATAGTCCCACCTGCTTATCTCTAGGTTGAATCAAGAGTCGCTGTTGTATAGAAGAAGGAAAGCAGCAATTTCACTGACAAATACTGAATATTCACAGCTCCATTCAAGGACAACAAAGCAGTACATTCCTGTGATCTATATAAAAAAAAGGACTTTCAAGTCAAGTATCAATTTGTATGTAGCAAGAAATTTTGATTCAGAATGAATAGATTTCCTGTCCCAAAGCAGAAGCAAAGTCAGAAAAGATGACTGTGAAAGATTTGTCAGGGCGGTGCACAGTTATTGAACAGTGTTTCAGAAGTGTTTTGCTGCTTTGTGTATGTGGACACAGCTGGAGGAAAATACCTGATGAGCAGGATAGAGGAACAAGGCTGGAGGAGCTTGGTGCTGACTAAGAGGTGTTACCTTTGGGGGACTTGGAGGAAGGGGATATAGATGATAGTAGTGAAGCAATACACAGAAGAGGAGAGAGGGAAGTAAGTAGGGGAAGTAGGGGAATTACAGAGCTGGTTGGACAGCTTTGAAGACCTGGGCAGTGCTGGGTATAGATATGGATGGGAAATATGGGGCTGTGGCTTAAGACTTCTCAGGGGACTAAGGCGGCATCTGAGAGAAACTCAGTAAAGGCTTTAGATGCAAGTGGATGGATGAGACTGTAACCAGTACAAAAGTAAAAATCTCCCTTACATTCAAAGACTAGACTGGGCCAAGGAAAAAATTTTAAAAAATTTTTTTAATGCACTCCATGCCAAAAAATTACTTTGCCTGCCTCTGGAAAGGTAGCAGGATGTGCCTCGCTAAATAGCCGAGTGTGAATGACAAAGCAGTCCTACAGGCCTCTTGCTCCTGTGTCGTTCGCTGTGGGGTCGGGGAGGGCTGTTCCCCTCTTGTGGTTCCTGTGAGCGGTGCATGACCACGGGGACCAGTCTGCACCATGCTAACTGCATTGTGTGAAGTCTGGCTCATGGTGTTCTTGTTCCCGTGCAGGACTGGGGGCCCAATGATCCAACTTTTCCTCTCCCCAGTGCAGAATGTAACATTGTGCCAAAAACCACTGAGAGAACCCTGAAGCTTTCCCTTGCTTCTGCACACGGGCAAGAGGCTGGTCTTTCTTTAGTACTAAAACTGCAGATACATTCCATCAAAGGTATATATCAAGTAGAGAGTCGACATCTCCATTAACAAAAACCAAACTGCCTTAGTAGCCAACAAACACCAACATCTCACAATTATTTTAAAACACTTCAAGACCTTACAAAACAGGGACTTAGAAGAAACCCAGCACCATTTTAACAAGCTGAATTTCCTGTCACACAGAGGCTTGATTCCTGTCAGTGCAACACTCATTTTAGTCTGATTAAGTTGCTGTGATGAACTTCAGAGTTTAGACTGCCCTTGAGCCTCACATCTATCTGATCTTTAATTCTACTACCCGCTCATTTCTTGCTAAGCACACAATTCTGAGTCCCACTGGAATAGCCTCATTCAGGCTCTGCATCAATATGTTCAGTGCTGAATTCATTTCTGCAGGGAGCCCAGTAAATCTGAACTTTCCAAAATCATTTGGCCCCCATTACTAGTAAGCACTGCTCTTAAATAGGTTGTAACTCCAGCTAATAGGCTCCATAATCATAGCTGAATTGAACAAAAGGGTCCAGTATGGGCTGCCATCAGTCATTTTTATTCCCAATCAAATGCACTGCATAGAAGGGAACTATTTTTATACTTCTGGATGCTGAAACTAAGAAACTCATTTCACCTGAATGTAGCTTTTTTCTTAATAAAAAGTAAGACAAAAGGTTTCCAAGAGTATCCAGAAGGTACAGCACAGCACCAATGCAAAAGCTGGAACCAGTAACCTTTTCACCTTGCAAAATGGCAACAATCCAGAACATAAGGAGACAGGAAAAACACTAAGATGCAAAGCCCAGGTAATGAAAAATTCCAATGCTAAGAGACACATCTTCCGCTATTCAAAGAGAACTGACTGTAACTAAACCTAATGTAAAGGAGTTAATGATAGAACTGCTTACATCCTGATCACATTTCCATGAAGACAAGCCTTGTGATATTGTTTCGTCTAGTGAAAAAAAAATAGAAGCCACCATCTAAATCTTATCATCAAAATTGATAGTGTTTACTTAAAGCTTATTCCAGCTTTGCTGACTTCAACAGATATTGAAGTCTCCAATAAATCTATTTCTACATTTTTTTACAACTCTCTTCTTTCTCAACATACACTCTGGCCTCCCTGATCTATATCAGTGGACAGAAGACCACATTTTTGTTTATGAATATCTGGAAGTTTCATTGCTGTCTGCTGCAGAGCCTGGTATAAAAATGAACAGCAAGTAAATAAAGCAGAAAAGGAACTTGATTTATCTTTCCCCCTTCTGCGAGGCAGCAGAGCCAGTCCTAGCTGGCAGCCTATTTTTTCCAGACAAGGCAACCCACTACAAAAGGTAACGCAGGAAAGCTCCTTCTGCGCACTGGAAGGCTCACCCTGCACAGACTGCCACTGCCGTCACCATGGGGACCTGCTTTTCGCCGCTGCAGAGACCACAACTTCCCCCCATTGCTCCAGGCTCTAATAAACAGTCGGACTCAGAGACCCCTTGGTGATTCCAACACTGAGGGCTGGTCCCCAGCCGATGTCAACGGCTGTAGCCACGGCTTTAGATTTTGTACTCTTACCAGCACTCCATATTGCTTTGGGTGAGTGTGGATTAATAAACAGGCCAAGGGATGTGCCCAGGTTACTTGGGCATATGCTGCTCTTCTACGCCAGTACTGTATCTGAGGGGGAAAGAAAAATGGGGCAATTGGCAGCAATAATGTGCAGGAAGAGGATGTCATCATGTGGATGTCAGAACTGGTGAATGCACACAGCACAGAGCACTGCGTTTCAGATGTTTTGTAAAACAACATACAGTACCTATAACTGAGGGTATACATGCATATACTTCACTCAAAAAAACCCCAACCAAAACCCAATAAAAAAAGGAACTGATAAATTTTTGAGGCTTAAATCAGGTGAGATAGTATAGAGGAAAAAGATCAAATCCTCAAAACTGATTTATAATAAGTAAAAAAAAGTTCAGGAGGTCAAAATCAGTAGTCCTAGCAAATGACTAAAATGGCGATGATTTCCTCAGTCACAAAACCACCATAAAAATGAAGGTGCCTTATATTGGTACTGTGTTCACTGGTTTAACCAGGGTCAGAATTCAACAGAAATCAGAATAGCCACAATTGGTCCAAGACATGAAAGAACCAGACTGAAGTCTACTCAGTTGTAGAAAACTGTCCCAGGTGGAATACACAGGAAGACAGAAAAAGATTTTAGATCAAAGTAGCAAAATGGAAAGAAATCACTGCTGATATTCTCTTCAGCTGTCCTGATGGTTCAAAACTTTTTTTTCCCCATACACATACATGAAAAAAAAAGGAAGATTTGGAAACTTTCACATTCTACCACCCCTTGTCCTACCCACCACCTGCCCTAGAACAAATTGTGCTCTTCTCCGTTCCAACAGTAGCTTGCAGAAAGACCTTTCTCCTTCCTCTCCTAAGATGTTCCTCTAGATGGAAAAATCCCACATTTCTAACCTTTCTTCCTCGGAAGTAGCACCACAGCTAATTTCCACTGTCCGGAGACTATATGCAAGGTAGAGCAGAGGAGTTCATCATCCTGCTTTTTCTGGCACATGGTGCTTGAAGCAGGCACTGTGGTATGACTCAGCGGCGGGGGAAGAGGGCTTCTTGAACCCCATCCCCACTGCATGACTCGTACACGTGGCAACGCCACATCTCCATGACATGGGTGGAGAAGCAGGTCTCATGCACTTGGTATGAAAGTAAGTCAGGGACATTGGGAGTCAGTAGGGGTGATGAAGGCAGCAGGGCTATTGCTGCAGATGAAGGTATGCTGACCACGACATACAGTTGCACAGACCCTTGTATAGGCATAACTAATGCTGTTAGTCTCCTGCACTGATAAATACTAAAATATAATCAAAATTACTATGTCTTTAAAGTCACAATAAAGTAAAGACAGAAAGGTACACTGGTAAAATTCAACTCAATGATTTTTGATCAGTGTATGATGGATTTGCAGTCTGCCATTGCATAAAAGACAGGCTCATTTTCTACAAATGCCCACAAAGAACTGATAGAGCTCAGCACTATAGCATGGCATATTCCATTAGGAATTAAATCCCTTCTCTCTGATGGTCCCATCCACATGCTTATTGGACAGTCTGCTGCTTTCATCTACTTTATTGTTATTAATTTATGAATGGGACTAGAATTACAGAAGATGAGTCTAAGGTGAGGCCACATTATAATAATAAATGAAAGAATGACTCCTGTTTACTTTCAAAATATTTCATAGCTAAAATGCTTACTGCATTTTTAACTGTGACATACTTCCTTTAGCTGGTTTCGGTTTTGAAGTAATGATATAAAATTCATTTCATCTCTTTTTCAAGCCTGACTCTTTCATACATAACATCAGGCATGTCATATCTGAGGAATTATTAAAATAAGACGAAGCCTGCTGTATCTGAGCAGAAAAGCTTCTTTGAGCTGGCGTCCTCAGGAGAGAAGCAAGCTCAATCTCATTAGTTGGTGCTGAGAAGGCGTCCTAGTCACTAGGTTCAAGGTGATGAAAGATTAGGGCGTTTGGCCTCGGCTCATTTTGTATGCAGCTCACATCACTCCCTGCCCGTGAACACGAAATTACATTGAACCTGGGGAGTCTAACTCCATTAATTTTAAATGGAAGATTAATTTAACAATATGCGGCAGATATTTGTTACAAACCTATCATGTAAAAGTGACGGTTAGCAATAAATTGTGGTGACTCACACTGGCCGGTGGCCCTGGCTCAAATAAATCAGAAGGCATTTACACATAATTGCTGTTTTTAAAGACAGGGATATGGGAGATATGTTTCTTTGATGAAAGATTGGGTAACTCCATTCAAGGAAACAGCAGCCAATATTAAAGCTACAGCATCTCTCTTGAAGGAGACGTTTTGTTTAAGGGCTTGTAGGACTGTAAGGCACAGTTACTGTCTGTCCTTTCCTTAACCTATGCTTTATTTTTTTTTCCTTAGATAAATCATTTTCATTGATTTCCATGAAATGTCTGTAAGAACAATACAGAAATATTTTACATGGGATGAGGAGAAGACGTGTGGTTTAGGAACATGCATCTCTCTGCACACAGCACGTGCAGGCTGTCACTAGGGACTACAGAGAAAACATGGAGGTTACACTTAAACAAAGGTTAACTGTGGTCCAATTTTTTTCTGTCAACTTTTTAACTCCTGCACAACACACAGAATTAATAGGTGGCCCTTCTCCTGCCACTGTTCATTTTCTTCTTGCATTGACTATGCAAAAGTATGGCCAGGTATGAAACACCATAATTGAAAATATCATTTTCAGAAGGAAAATCGCATATTCCATTTGGAATAAGCAATGCAGAGGGAGAAAACTAGAAGGATCAGATTTTTTTTCCTTCCTTATTTAGGTGACGATAACTACTGTGCTTCTCAGATACTCTGATGATATCCATTGCTAGAACAGGACCTGTCTACATGCGAAACAGAAATATCTTGAAAGCTAATGCAACAGAGTAGAACTGGCTCCCTGAGGAAGCAGAATTATCCCATACCTCTTTCCTTCCAGTCCAAGTAAAAGGAGAACTTCTTCAACATAACTTCTCTAAATATACATTGGCAGCAACAAATACTGTATGCATGTTTGTTTATTTAAAGCAAAAAAAAAATACTGCCCATACTTTTCTTTCTGAACAACAGATGAGAGAATAAACTAGACATTACACCTAGCAGATGTCAGTCACAGCATTTAACACACTGCTGGGAGATGCTCAGACACATTGTAGGGGAGGGCATCATATGGACTTAGAACAAATCATTATATCTATGAGGGGCTTCTGCAATCTGTAGTAGAGATACAATGACACAGCTGACGGAGAAAGAGCCCCTGCATTAATGCCCCAAGTACTGAAATATCTAGGATGGCTCAGACTGGGTACGCTCAGAGACACGTACATGTTAGCACAGGCCTCACCACACTGGAGCTGTGTTACTCCTGCTAACAGCTCCAGACCGGGTATGCACAATGGAAGGGGTGGAAGGGGCGGCAGGGTTCTGTACTCTATGTACAGGAGCTGAAGTGCAGTTGAGAACACCCAAGTTAGGTGCCCAAGCAGATAAAGTGAATTCATCCATTCCCTATCTTCTCAGCTTTGAGTCTTTAACAAATGCCCTGTCCTCCAAAAGCAACTGAAGAAATGTATGTAGAGTGGCCTCATTGCTTTAGCACACTACTGCAGGATGCGCAATGTGAAGGTAATTTAAGGTATCTTGATGCTTTCTGCACTAGGAGGTGGGGAATAGACTCAAATAAACCCACCAGAACCGATAAGGTTAAGAACCTGACCAAAACGCAGGCACATATCTCACTGTGGTGTTCCAGCACACAGCGCTTTCCTGTTTATGGCCAACTGCAATAAATATCCATACTGTTCAGTGCAGTTTGTTTTATCCTCTTTCCCTCTTTGAACCTCACAGGGTGGGAATAAAATTATTCACTGACACACACATTGCACTTCTTTACAATGCCATAATTGTTTATCCTTCTGACTTAAAAAATGTTTGATGTTGGATCCTTCTACTACCTATGCAGTACTACACCAGGATTTTCTGAAGACCTAAGCTCCACGTCTGGGAGGCTGGACACAATGAATAGTGCTGATAACTCTGCTGGCACATGCCTCCAAGCCTGCGACCTTCTTCCCACAGTCTGTCTCAACACCTCCTAATTCTCTCAGTGTGAACCAAAAGTCAAGCCACAAGCCTGACAGCAGGTACAAACATCTGCCCCTTGCCCTCTGAGACAAAGACCATCTCTTGGGTTGAAGTGCTGTGCCAGTGCTCCAGCTGACACTGGAAAGAGCAGTATCCCAGAGCAGTTGTAGCAAGGTGAGAACCAAACTCAGCCGCAGCTGCACCTCCAGAGCTATGGAGCTCTGGGCTTCAAGTTTTCCAGGAGAAGAAGGCCTGTGCAGGTATCTGGAGGTCCCGACATAGGTGTCTGGCACGGAACAGCTGCTCTGGCCCTGAACTGGGGGATGGACAGTATCCAGAACAGATGAGCCACCCCTGACTTAGAGCAACGCTTGATGTTTTACTTCTCTTCCCCCTGCCTCTGTCTGTTGCCAGCCCCCACCACCCTGCAGGGGTGGAGATTTCTTAGCATGTTCAGCCTAAGCAGATGCCATGAAGCAAAGAACCGCTGAGCAGTATTGCCTCTTCTGATTGCTTCTTTGCTCAGCTTGAGCAAATGTATATCCTCACATCTCTATAATATCTGAACATCTTGAAAACTCTAGTGTATTTCAACAGCTTTGTGGCAAATAAAATTAGTATCTCCCTTTTCGTGCATGAAGACCGAAGGCACAGAAGAGCTAAAGGCCCCGTTTTAAAAAAATCTCTAGGTATGTAACGTGCGGGTAGATGTCTAGTGGAACATCTCTGATTCAAGGTCCTAGATTAAAGTACCCCATCATTTTTCTACTCCCACTTCCACTACCAATGGGACAAATAACAGTTTTCTGTGGTCTTTTTGAGGGAAAACTAGTAATTTTGCGATACACTAATATTTTTCCTTTGAGAAGGGAGGAAAACAGTGGCTCAACCTTACAGATTCAGTACAGTTAAGGGAGGCCAGTACAGCATGAGATACATGGCTGTGTGGAAAGCGCAGGTTGACATTCCCAGCCCTGGCTAACCAGACAGAAATCCAACTCCAAAACTGGATTTGTGACCATTTGTGGTTTGTAATCTTAGGATTTTAGGTGTTGTTGGAACCACTTTTCAAAAGTACATAAAAATTCTAATTTAAATCAGTACGGTCCCCTGATGTATTCACATATATAACCTTTCCGTGTTAACACAACACACTGCTCTGCCATACATTATCACCACCAAGCTTCATAAACTCGTAGTAACTGGAGATTATCTTCATATGGAAATAAACCATGGGATTGTCCTGTATGACTTAAGGAGAAGAATAACAACAGATAAATTATTATGCACTTGCTTTTGCATACAGCCATACCAGAACACTTGTAGAAGCTAGACAACGTTAAAATAAGGTTTCTCAGACCCTATTTTCCTCCCAACAAGACAGGCGAATGTCTGCTCTAAACTGGCCATCAATAATCCTTTCCATATGGTGGAAAAGAGAAATGCAACCTCAAACAGACACTGGTAGGAGGGAACAGCATTACAAAATCTGGGAAGGTAACTGAACTGCAGGTATCATGCTTCGTTTCCAGCTTTGCTGCTGTGTGGTATGACTGTGGGCAAGTCACTTTTATTTAATACTTATAAATTGCTACGAGATCTTCAGATTGAAAGGGACACTAAAAATGAAAAGTTGGACTGGCAGTTTTACTGACTAGTCTGACCTGTAAATGGAGAGAGCTCACTCTGCATCAGCTAGTTTATTGTTTGCTAGTTTTTACACCAACTGCATACCACAGAATAGAGAGCAAGGGAACTCTCAGATAAATAAATAGCTCTTCACATAGGGAAAAATAAATGAATTGAAAAAAATTACTGTTGATACTTGAATGAATAAGGTTGATGCAGAATAACTACACAGAAAAAGAGCACCGTCACTTTAAATTCAGTGCCAACACCCAGGTTGCCAGCAATTGATGCCACTAACTCATTTTTGCACTTTAATGTTAAATTTCTTATGGGACCACATCACCTAATTAGAGGAATTGATAACTGCACTGTTCCATAATGAGGCCAATACATTTCAAAGTCATTAAAGATAACCAAGGCAATAAGTCTGTGTTTAAGCGGCGCTTCCTTAGATTTCACAGCCTGCATGTCGCTAGCATAGGAAAAAGCAATCCCTGCCTAGTCAACTGTAAATGCTAGGTTATTGGAATCTTTAAAACAGGCAGCAAGGAGAAAATTACATGGCCAAATCTCCTTTTTCCAGTTAATGAAGAATTAAGACTCCCATTTACCATATTAGAAGGTTCATCAGAGGTCTCTACTCTCCATAGCTTGTGTTTGACAGCAGTGTCAATTTATCTGAGTCAGAACGCAGAAGTGCATGACAGTACGTCATTCATAACTGTCACATCTACTTATCTCTCTCATTGTCACACTGCTAACGAAATTCAGGCCGTGTTTTTCTGATCATGGCCTCTTAAAGGGAAAAGGATCCCCTTACCTCATCACAGTAAACCGACCGAATCATGGCTCTGAAACTAGTGTGCTAACAAATGGCCACACAGCTACAGTAAGGATAGCTCATATAACCTTGCAGAACCAGGGAAGTAAAAAATAGCACCTCCCAAAGGCAGGCTTCCAGCAAGACTGTCCCTGGCTTCAGAAGTAAGAGACATTAGTTTCTGGTGATAACTACTGGAGGGATGAATTTATTTGATATTCTACCTTGCATCTGTAAGATCTGTTCAGGTACATTTGGCATCTAAGTAAGAACAGTAGAGTGACTTTATTGAAAGTCAACGGTCAAACTTCTGTTGGCTACAAAATCACAGGATAGATTTCTAGAACTGCAACAGATGAAAAATTCCGTAAAATTAACATTACGGCATTTGTTATCTTGGCTATGGCAGAATGTAAGCAGTCTATCAAAACTGTCTCAAAAGATCTTCTGCTGTAAGAACATGGACATGCTAAAGAAGGCCAGAAATTCTTTTCTACAAATCAAAGAAGCACCTCACTAAAATAAAATAAAATAAAATAAAATAAAATAAAATAAAATAAAATAAAATAAAATAAAATAAAATAAAATAAAAACTTTAGGCGTAACTGAAAAGGTAAGTTAATATTTAAGGAAGACACAGAAAAAAACTCACCTGAGAAAACAAATGGAACAAAGCAGCATTAAGAAGGGCTATGATTGAAAAAAACAACTGTCTGCAGAAATATTATGAATGTTCACAGCTGTATTGTAACGCGAGAATGCAAGACAGTCATGTTTTAAGAAAGAAGCTTCCAAAACTGTATTGTCTTCTCTCCCACAAGAAACATGCATCTTCCCTCTAATCCCAGTTGCTCACATAACCGAGCAGAGGGAGGGACCTAGTCTGATCGAAGTAGATCAATCCCTGTCATTACTATTTGTTTCTCCTAGTGCATCTTTCCAAAATATTTTAGATATAAATGTTCTGATAAACTCAATGTCCCTCTTAACTTCCTAGTCCTTCCTAACTTCACTGCTCCTGGATGCTGATGAGATGTAATCCATATACCAGTACCCTCAACTGGGCAAACTAAAAAGCCTTCCCAAGTGCCCTGCCTTGTAGGTCTATCAAAGCCTTCTGCAGTCCAGAGGACAATGAGGTTCAAGAATTTTTCTTCTAAATTAGACTCAAAAGCACAACCCTTTCCTGCTGTTCAAGCTAGTTCTATAGGAAAAGGACGCCTCAGTTACTGTACCACCAAACTTCCTGAGATTTACAGGATGGTATGATTTACCATAGAAAAATATGTATCTGCTTAAAAACACAGAGGTTAAGCAGGCACTGTTGTGTATATGGAACTTGGCTTCTGGGTTTTATGAACATGGAAACGAGGCTGTAGTCAGCACTGCAAGGAAGCACTGTCCTGTGTTTAAGTGCAAATACATGATTTAGTCTATTCTGAAGAAAGGTATCTTCCCCGATCAGAGACTCTAAAAACACAACTGGAAAGGAAAGTGAATTCCAGCTGTAACATCAGCTTTTAAGAAACTAGCACAGTAGGCTTCAGGTGCTAGGGAATGAAAGGATTTGAGAAATTCTTGAAGCAGCTAGTCGCATAAATTTGAGAAGTCGTTTCTCTTCCGAGAAAACTTTTCTTTCAGGGTACTTCATGAGAGGGTTGGGTTTTTTTCACTAGAGCTGACATAATAGAGCAGAAGGAAAATGGTGCCCGACTGGATCAAATTACTGGTGAAACAATGCAAGTGAATGTGCATTTAGGTCTGCAGTTCTGAAAACTTCAAGAACTAAAATAAATTGCATGACCCCCTGGTAACTTCCACTAGAACTTATGGGTACAAATTGTTTGCCTCAAGCTGGGTGAAATATACATTCAAATTCAGGCTCTTGAAGGAAATTATTAAGTAGAGCCATATTAGCTTTCTCTGAAGCATACTCGTTTTCTATATTGCCACTGTATAGACCAATTATGTTACCTTTCCATGCTGAGAAATGATTGTTCTGCTAACACAGTTCTGGTAAAAATCAAAAGCACTACATTTTTAACCTTGGGGGATTTTTGTTATTGCTGCTCCCTTGCTAGTTCCTTCAAATGGAAAACATCTTCCATTAATCTAAATGCAAAATTTGTTCAGCTTTCGAAAGTTACTTGAAAAATGTTAAGCACAAAGCAATAAACTTTTTATGCTCTTAAGACCACTAATGCTTTGAGCTTCATATTCATTTTGAAGAAATGAACATTTTATGGTTCACAGAGGAATAGCTACATGAATAATATCTGAGATTATAATGCATCTAGCAGAAAAAGATTAAGTTTATGTAAACTATTTAATCAGACGTGAAATTTTCTCTAGAGGATAAAAAATTCTGACCTTATTTAAGTTTATTTTAAAAAACTACCAATATCACATTTCCACCAAGGGAACCACTGATTTCCCCATTTATGTTGTATAAATATTCATAGAATCGAGGGCTAACTGGATACTATAGCCCCCAGGAAGCAAAAGTTACTTTAGAGATGCACCACATCCATGTGGTCTTGCCATAGAAAATATTTCACATGAAGTGTGACTGTAACAGTAGTGAAGGGGTTGAATACCAAGCGCCTGTTATGATCCTGATGGTGATCGACCAGCTCATCGCAAGGGAAATTCTTCAGCAGAGAAGCTCCAATTCACACAAAAGTCTTATTTTTATCCATGATTTTTAACATTTTTTTCAACAGACATCTGTTCTGTAACTGTCCTTTATCTCTTTTAGCACTACTGCCTTGTGCAGGAGCTTGCTATACCCTCATATTGCAGTAATTCTTTCCCAGGTTTAGTACACCAGGTAGTCTGTCCCAGGAAGTGTCTGTTTAGAAATGTTTTGTAATTGATTTATTAAATGGATGCAAATGTGTGTATGCTTAAAACAGCCAATTAAAGCGGATTCTATGTAAGCTAAAGTAATTCTAGGGAAGCCAAATGATTTTTACCCAGTTAAACTGTACCTGAATTTGGCCCTCATTTCTGCTGATATCCAAAGTAAAGCTCTTGAACTGTTTCAAATTAAATTAAGGAAGATCGTGGCATCCTGATTGTCAGCCCAGGAGCATTTATTTTTCTATTAAAAGCACAAAATTAAGGAGCTTTTGTAAGTACAATATTTTATGATTCCACTATGGGGTTTGCGTTCCATATAACACACTAATGAAAAAGCCTCATGCAGAAGAATCCTGAAAAATCAATAGGCTGGATACAAAATAGTAATGCAGCTTAAACAACAGCATGACTATGAATAACCTATTTTCAAGCACTGTCACTTGGATATAGTTTGAGAACAAATGATGACCAGGCTATGGGGAGTGTGATGTGATTATGTTTTTTTAACCTGTGTTTGAAAGCACCTGGGTATAAACTGTCATATCCCTGTAACACAGAGTACCAAGCTGGTTTGGGAGGCTTTTAATTTTAAAGCAAATGTGAACTACTGAGCATTCAGCCTTTTCTTACTCTTTATTCCAGCAAATTACCCACTCAAGTCAGAGAGGTAAACAGGAGATACCCTACACCCTCTCCTCTTATGGATATGCATTACCACCATACCCTGTGGAAGTCTTCCTTTTCCTTTCTCATAGCATTCAGTTCTCTCAACAAAGAACTAGATTGTAAGTTCAACATTAGCTCAAATGTTCACTCCTCCTTTGGTGGCACCTTGGATTTCTCCCATAGGGAAAAGTAAAAAATGCATGTGTGCGCTCTTTTCCTTGCAAGTCCTTCCTAGCTTCTACAATGTTAGAGAGATAATGGGTTATTTTCAGCAGGGAGATAGCACATGTCGCTTGACAATATCCTGGCAAGTGTAACTGCTAAAACCATGAGGTGTGGCAGGCTGGCATACAGACCTGTGCCTTTGTAAGGATTGCAGATGAATCCCTTGCTAGCAAGAGAAAGAATCAGAGTCATCTACAAAATTTTCTTGCATTAATAAGAGGGAAGATGAAGGAAAGGCAAAACTGCTCCAAATGACACATCCACAAACGTAATTTTTAAGATCTTAAAAGCAGAAAAGTAATGAACATATTGGGGGAGATACCTATTTGGGGAAGGGTAGAGAAGAGAAAAAAACCAGCAAGACATTTTTCAAGAAAGTTGCCATAAAGCTTGACATACCAGTTGGATGCCATTTGAAATCCTTTTCCATTTCATGACCCTATGAGAGAGCTCCGACCACGCCACTCACATTGTACAAAAACTCAGCCATTTTGCTCAAACTCCCAACTGTACAAAATGGCTACACAAGGCGGCATCTGCCACAGATTGATTGGTATTAGGCATAACTCATTATTCTGACAAGAATCTGGCACGCAAGCAAGCGATCTGGCATGAGAACCGATGAGATAAGGATTTGGCATAACCGTCGGTAGGATGTGAATTAAGCTCAGTGTCAACACAACGCACATGGTTTCCTCTCCATGGACATGCCAAATCCTTGACACAATAATGAGTTATGCATGATGCCAATCACTGATTGTCAGTTCAATTGCACATCTCTTTTCTGATGACATCAAACTGCAATGGGATCCAAAGTTGAGAAAAAACTTTGCCATGAGTTTTGGTGGGGGTGATGGGGGTGACACACACACGGAGAATGAAGCCTGTGCCCCCTCACGCCTTGCAGGCCCACGGGAAGCAAGAAAGCCCACTGCACAGACTCGGGGGACATATTTACACAACAACGCTGAGAGTGTTGCATGTCTGAGTCTAGTGAAACAAATTGCCTGAGAAAATGATCAAGCTGATGCCTGACAACTGTCTTGTTACATTAGAAATCCAGCGTTAACACCCCTTTACTCCAAAATGCTCCAGTTTGTGTTTCAACTTGTGTGTGCGAGTAGCCCCTTTCATGTGGAAGGAAGTGTTCCCAGCAGTGAGAGGAGTGAAGCAAAACCACGTACAGTGGCAGCATGGAAGGGATAGATTATTACTTTCCGGTACTCTCTGTGGGGGGAAGGAGCAGACAGGAGGTGTTTCTGTCAGCCATAACATGCCTTGGCCCTACAGGCCCTCTGCCTGCGAGGGCCCTCTACCCCAACGCCACCTCGCGCTGCAGCAGGTAACACCTCACCCTTCTGCCACAATCCACAAACTAAACACAAAATTAAACCCGCTGCCCTCCGCACAGGCCTCCCCAGAGCCTGAGGGCTCCCCTCCCCTTCCCTGTCCCTCTCTCCCCACCTGCCTCAGCTGGGAGGGGTGTCCCCAGCCGGCGGAGCTCTCCCTCACTACAGGCCCCACACTCTCCCAACAGAGACCCACACCCCAAATATGCCCCCCAATACCCCCACTTACCCCCCATTCTCATCATCCCCACAGCCCTTCTTAGTTAGAGCCAGCAGCTGAGTTGTCTCCTCTGGCCTCGCCATGTGCCTGACTCATCAACAGGAAGCCACCTGCCTCAGAGACAGGACCCAAATGCTAATCTTCCTAGACCTGAAAGCAGCAGCAATAAATTTAATCTGCAAAAGCCAATTAGAATATTGTTATTTCCCTCCGCCGTCACCATCAAGCCCCCTAAAGACCCGTTTTCTTCAGCGGGTGTTAAAGTGGCGGCTGTCCTCCTGCTGGCAGCAACACCTGCCTTTGCCTGCACCTGAAGCAGGGACCCCTAAAAACTGCCACCAGCACTGCCAGAGGCAGCACGCACAAAGGAATCGAATACATGACTTTCTATACGATATCCTAAAACTTTACATAAAAAGACAGGGAAAGGCTGATGCTTGCCTCAGAACCAAATTAAATGGTACACAAATATAGCTTGTGTGCAGAGTGAGCGGGCTATACTTAATTTTGTTAGGTCTCTGACACAGTGCCCTAAACTAAATGACGGTAGACAGAAATGTCCCTTAATATCTGAGGTTGCTTCCAGATTTATTAAAGACAAACAAATGCAAAAATCCCCTCAATAACAAGATATCTTATATTAACTAAAATGCCAGAAAGTGCTGTATGAAAGCCCAGACCTTGCAGACATTTACTCTTTTGACAGATCATTGAACGCAAGAGTTTGGTGAAAGCAGTTCCACCCAAGTTGGGCTCTCCCTTATTTATTTTACTATAATTTACACAGGCAGGTGAGTAAAAATATACAATTTTTTTAATGGCAATGGAGGACACTCATATAATCTCTTTCCCTTTCCCACCTCCTCAAAAGATGTGTGCAGATTCTGGAAATTATTTAATCTGTTTTTTAAACTTTTAATTCATATCTAGAAGAAACACAACCTCCAGAAGAAAAATTAAAATAGTGTAAGGTTCAGAAATTCAGAGGCAAACCATTTCTGTCTTAGAAAACACTCTGGTTTACTGGAAGCTTAAGCGAACCTAATCTTGTTAGGAAAGGATTGGATGGTTTAAATGATCCACAATGGAAAATTGAGCCTTTTGCCTCTTCCCTAAATATTAAAACTCACCCTAAGTTGATAGCGTTTGAAAGGCAAAAGCATCTGATAACTGTACAGTGACCTATGTGACCTGAGGTCGTTGGTCTCACGTCGTTCTCAATGGAGCAGAGCTCGTGCATCACAACACTTACCACCAAATCCAGTAACCTCAGCTAAGAGGCCAAGAGCTGAACAGAGCCTGGTCCCTCCAGGACACTCACCTGGGCAAAGAACTGAGCTTGCGCATCCACCACCACCGTTTCTTGGGACTTGTGTCCTCAGGACAATCGATACTGTACCTTTTCTTAGTAGCTCATCAATGGGAAAAATAAAACAAGAACACCAGAAGAGAATAAAAATAAGGGACAAACTTTTCTCTGGTGACATTTCTTGCTGCTCTGTTTAGCATTCCCTCTTCATCGCCGCCCTCGGCGCAGCCGCTCCCGCATGCCCTTCCTCAACCTCGGCAGTTGTTATTGCTTAGCGCAACTACAGCATCAACATTGTCAAACAATTTTGCAATGACACTATGTCTCAGACAATGTTCAGCCACCACCAACAAGCAGTGAGTAACCTGTGCTGACAATGCATTACAGCCCTGCCACAACCAATCACTGTCGAACTGAAGCAAAATGGCAGGTAAATTACACCAGAATATGTAACAGCATGTTTATTAAACTGGCATAGCAGTTCGCTAAACAAAACAAAACAGAAGCGAGGATACTGGCAACATGAGTCAGAGCTACAAACCAGCAGTAATTTTAATGGCTTTACGTTAGATGAGATTAGGTTTTAATTTTGTTTTTTAAATTTCAATTAAAAGTACTCAGTAACAAGAAAATGATTTAGTGGAAAACGACTGAGTACGAGGAAAGCAAATTTCAAGAAGAACCCCAAATGGGATAAAACATGGAGATTATAAAAAGACTACGTTTGACCTGTCAACATGAGAAAGTCCCAGAATTTTTATTAAAAAGGGGCAGTGGGGAAGACAACCTGCTGTTTAGGGAAGCTGTATATTTAATTTTAGTGCCTATAATAGCATAGCCCATGACTATAAGGTATTATTTAAGACCTATCATGCTATTTCCTTGGAGGATATCGCTCTGTACTTTCACAGTATGCTGCAGTTTGCTAGTCTCTGTACAATTTAAGTACTGTTTACTGATTATTATTGAGTATGGGACAAAATTCACCCTCTCTGGACCAATAAATACAAGCTTTATACACAGAGTAGCAAGACGTTTCAGCTGCTGCTTGCCATTGTATGATTCAATGAACATACACTTTAAAAAAATGAAAACAGAACAAAATAACCAAACACAGAGTCACGGTTTATTAACACAACATACTACAAATCTAATTAAAAGTCAAATACGCAATACCCTCATCAAAATCCAAATGTGCTTTACAGAAACATCAAGGAAGAAGGGGCATACAGGGGACGATACCACAAAGGTAATCAGAATTCACCTTCTGGGACTCATACCCTATTACTCGAAGCTCATTATCAGTACTCCATACAGTAAAGCAACACCTAGAGACCACATCATTAGCTTCCTACACATGTACTACCCCATAGTTTGAAAGCATGTAACAAAAAGCCCCACCAATACACAGGAAAAATAATGATTTTTTTGTTCTGTGTGATATAAGCCTACCGAAGTTTCAAATAAGATGCTATTAAACAGCATCAGAACCTTGTAAAAATGAGACTGGTCCTTTCTAAATATGATTGTAGCCTGCTAATGAATGTAGCCTAGCTACCACGCTGTTCTACATTTAGATTTTGTCTGTAAATACTTCTTTAACAATACAGTCGTGGTTGCTTCCTTTTTCACTTTTGGATTTGGATTGTTTGTCTGCTGATCAATCCCTCTCTGTCAACTGGCAAAACATAATTCATTGTGACTAAACATAACTGAGTAGTCTGAAATATATCATGCAATTAGCTGAAGGAGAACACTATCTCTTCTCTACATTAACTGTCCAAAAGGAAGACAGGAAACCTCTAGCCTAGAGGGAGGGCAGACATGGAAATAGAAATGGTCACCTTGAGTTTTACATGCTACATAGTACAGAAATATTCCCAGTCAAAAGAAGTTGAAGAAAATAGATACCACAATATTCAAGGAAATAAACAATACACCTCACATTAAAATACGGTTACAGAAACACAGGCTCACAAAATTATCAAAACCTAATTCCAACCAATAAACAACAAACCATTCCAGGTACAGCGAGCGCTTGTCCCTTTTACTGTGAAAATGGTGGGGAGAAAAGTGCTACTGAGCAAACCGAGGTAACTGTGCAAGACGGGAATGAAAAAAATGGTTAATGTTACAACAATGCTACACTCTTTCTTCCAGAACCCACCCTGCAGTACTCTACAACCTATAAAAGTCTGTGTTCCCATTGATTGGGTTTCACTGTTAGAAGTAATAGTGACAGTGACTAATGCATAATGTCTAGTGCTTCTATGCTGCTCCCTATCTGTACATCTCAACCGAAGCAAAAACTATGATACAGTGCAATGTAATGACAACCATCCTGCAGACCAGTAAGGACAGGAACTTGTAATACCAGAAGTCATATCTGTTGTTATAGGTCGAAAGAACAGGATTTAGTAACAGGTCAAAGGCACTCGACCTCTCCTAGGACCCAACCTGCCAATCTGCTGAATTTTGTTTTTGGTGTAATCTATTAACTGGGAAGCTGTTCTGCTGTCACCCTGATAAATGAGCTAAGAGTTGGCATGTGGTTGATGCCAAGGCAAGTTCAGTCCCCTATAGCGACAGAGACACACATTCTGGTCCCTAACTGGGCATGCTAACCCTTTCTTCTCAGCATGTACAGAGAGCAGGTGACTAATTGAACCCGACTACTTTAGAGTTCACGGAAGGTTCACAATAGCACATAAGTCCTAGATATGGCTGCAAAAGGGACTGTTGAAGGCTAGCTTCAGAGTTTCTCCTAAGCCCTATTGCAGGAGGGCTCAGGGTATGGATGAGAACTTTGAGCACAGGCACTAGAAGCAGATGGAGGCTGTAGAAGCAGGACAAGTGACCAGCACGTGTGTTGGGGAGATTCCAGGCACACTGCTGTTTGTAACATGTTGCCGTGCTCAAGGAGTTACTTCTGCCCAAACTGGACAGTCTTGTCTGTAAAATGCCTCCAGATTTGCCATCAAGGGCTACCTTAGGTTCTCCTTCTCCCCGGGACTCTAAGTTCTGTTGCGAGTCTGAGGAGAAGAACACAAGTTATCAACCCTGGCAGCATCTGCTTCCTCAATTCCTATCCCCAACGCAGGACGCTACTACACACTGCCTTCAGCCTTAGTTCTTCATGGGGTAAGAAGCACTGGAAACACAAAAGAGGAAAGGTTCCTGGGGTTAGGAAATAAGTACATCTGCCCAGCGTACCCCATCCCAGCTGCCACACTCCTGAGCACAGCTGTGCAGCGGGTGCTCAGGAAGGCATAAAATCAGCACAAGTTGCACTGATGGGTAGAGCACTGACGGGAGGAAGACATCTCATCTGCTGTGTTGCATTTCCTGGTGCTGTTCAGAATCAAGTATTGGCACAGACCTCAAGAAAGGGTCACTGACCTAATAACTACATCACTGAAATATTATCTGATGCTAACTTTCACTAAGGGAAGATCCTCATGCATTGTGGAAGTCACAGAAACCTGATTAAGTTTGAATCTGCTAATGGCTGATTAGAGAATCATACTGCAGAGGGTATGAGGCAGAACCTGAGCAATACAGATCAGCCCAAGGTTCAGTGAAGCAGAATCGCAGAATCATTAAGGTTGGAAAAGACCTTTAAGATCATCAAGTCCAACCGCTGCCTTCTTGAATTCAGGGAGACCCTACACCTCAGAACATCAACAAAAGGTGAAATAAGGTTAAGGCACTGCATTTAAGAAGTCCTATATTGTTTGTGGACGGGCGTACCCCCTGCAAGGGATCTGCGAACTCTTGTAGCTTATCTTCGGGTAAGACACCAACATGATCGTAAGTACCATTTAAACCCCATGTGCATTTTCACCTCTGTTACACGATATCAAAAATCTTCCGAAGATTCTAACTGTCAATCAGAAGGCTCACACCTCTGAGAGATTTGAAGAAAGCAGTAGGGATAAACTTTGGTGGAAGCCCAAGGCATCAAAACTGAACCACAGGGACAAGCAGTTGCATTGGGTGTTGCAGGGGCAGACAGCAATATATCTGTGTATACAAGACGACAGGCTTTGTAGTCAAGGGGAAGTCTCGTGGCCCCAAGCTTCACTTTTACTCCCATCAGTTTAATTTACTCGCAAATCAGTACACAAGCTGCAAACTTCAATAGCAGTATTTTATCATCGATGGCAAGCTAAATTAAAGAATAAATAAAAATAGATCTAGTAAGAAACAAAACAAGTAACCAATGGTATGCTCAGTTATATGCAGCTTTTTACACTACAGGTGAGGTCTAAGGCTTTCAAATGCAAGTAATAGTTTGGGGTTTCACTTGCCTTCAGCATCCTACTGTGTCCAACCTGTTTTCACAGGATCACAGAATCACTAGGTTGGAAAGACCTTCAACATCATCAAGTCCAAACATTAATCCAGCGCCACCATGTCCCCTAAACCATGTCCTGAAGTGCCACATCCACACGTTTTTTGAACACTTCCAGAGATGGCAAATCCACCACCTCCCTGGGCAGCCTGTTCCAATGCCTGACCACTCTCTCGGTGAAGAAATTTTTCCCAATATCCAATCTAAACCTCCCCTGGAGCAACTTGAGGCCATTTCCTCTTGTCCTATCGCTGGTTACTTGGGAGAAGAGGCCAACATCCTCGTCGCCACAACCCCCTTTCAGGTAGTTGTAGAGAGCGATAAGGTCTCCCCTCAGCCTCCTCTTCTCCAGGCTGAACAACTCCCTCAGCCGCTCCTCATAAGACTTGTGCTCCAGACCCCTCACCAGCTCCGTTGCCCTTCTCTGAACACGCTCCAGCACCTCAACATCCTTCTTGTAGTGAGGGGCCCAAAACTGAACACAGGATTCAAGGTGCGGCCGAGTACAGGGGCACGATCACTGCCCTGCTCCTGCTGGCCACACTATTCCTGATACAGGCCAGGATGCTGTTGGCCTTCTTGGCCACCTGGGCACACTGCCGGCTCATGTTCAGCCGGCTGTCAACCAGCACCCCCAGGTCCCTTTCCGCCGGGCAGCTCTCCAGCCACTCCTCCCCAAGCCTGTAGCGTTGCATGTGGTTGTTGTGGCCAAAGTGCAGGACCCGGCACTTGGCCTTATTAAACCTCATACAATTGATCTCGGCCCATCGATCCAGCCTGTCCAGATCCCTCTGCAGAGCCCTCCTGCCCTCCAGCAGATCAACACTCCCACCCAACTTGGTGTCATCTGCAAATTTACTGAGGGAGCACTCAATTCCCTCATCCAGATCATCGATAAAGATACTGAACAAGACCGGCCCCAGAACCGAGCCCTGGGGAACACCGCTTGTGACCGGCCACCAGCTGGATTTAACACCGTTCACCACAACTCTCTGGACTCGGTCATCCAGCCAGTTCCTCACCCAGCGAAGAGTAAACCTGTCTAAGCCACGAGCCGCCAGTTTCTCCAGGAGAATGCTGTGGGAGACGCTGTCAAAGGCTTTACTAAAATCCAGGTAGACAACATCCACAGCCTTTCCTTCATCCACTAGGCGGGTCACCTGGTTATAGAAGGAGATCAGGTTGGTCAAGCAGGACCTGCCTTTCATGAACCCATGCTGGCTGGGCCTGATCCCTTGGTTGTCCTGCACATGCCCTGTGAGCACTCTCAAGACCAACCGCTCCATAATCTTCCCCGGTACAGAGGTCAGGCTGACAGGCCTGTAGTTCCCAGGATCCTCCTTCCAGCCTTTCTTGTAGACGGGTGTCACATTGGCAAGCTGGTGAAGATGCCGGGGAGGTCTCAGCATCTTTCAGAAGTCTGTGCACAGAAGATATTGCAGTGTGGCCATCGGTGCTGATGCTTTTGGTTGTTACTCATGTAGATCAGCACATGGCATTTCTACTTAGCAGGACGTCCTGATATTTCAGTGCCTCATTCCTTCCCATGTTGGAAATAAAAAACAATGTTTCAAAATTATCTGTGAAATGCTTCTGAGAAGCTTCATTTTAACAACAGCAAATGACAAGGTTGAAGGCTGATTACATAATCTTTCAATAAAAGCATAAATTAATCCATCCCTTGCAGTTCCCTTCCCAATACAATGAGCTTGATCAAATCACCCTTTCCAATACAGAAAATATGTCAAAAATATTGACCGCCTTTACGTGTTAGTTAGGTGCACATACATGAAGTGCTATGCAGATGGCAAATATACTCACTCCTCTGCAATCTTATCCATTTGTTCCTCCACACACCATGAACTTCAGCTTGCCCAGTTGGAAATACCTGTGACTAACCTGCACGCTGTAGCCAACTCAAGAAGGCACCAGAGAGGGAAGCAGAGCCCTGCGTTGTTTCCTCTCCTTGCCTATTTCCCTCCCACCCCCAACTTCGTACCAAAGAGTTGCACTTTTGTACTTTGGGGCCTCTTATTTTAATTTATGCAACAGCTTAAAACATTTTGTTAGGGCTGAGTGAGACCATCTGTGCGAGAAATAAAAGATGCCTAAGGGTAAAATAGGCAAGAGCAGTAATGCTGAATACGTGGAAGGCAATCGACTGCCTATGGATTTTGTATCTACTGCTGTGACCTTTCAAACGATGGAGTACAGTCAAGGGTAATTTCCATACGTCTGCTCCAGAAAGAAAAAATAATCCAGAACAGCATAAGTACTTTCCAGAAAACTGGACAGCCACAATTGCCTGTCACTTCTCAATGCCTACATATAATTTAGCATGACATTTGCATAACTTTATAGAAAATCTCCTTCATTACGTCCTACAAGAAGATCTGCCAGCATTTGTTTTCCTGAGGTGAGCAGGGACTCAAGTTGATTCCGAAACATAAACTTTTTGTCAAGGATGGCAATGTTGCTCTTTAAAATGATGGATCACTTCCTACAACTCTTAAATTACCATTACAAAGCCCTGACCTTGTGTGCATTAAGTATTCCCTAAAGACGTTGAGGAATATTTTACGAGTTGTTTCATTTTGCTGTCTTCTTTCTGATTACCTTTGGGGCTTATTAAGAAAGTTTTCTGGGTTTTTTTTGTTTTGGTTTTGGTTTTTTTTTTTAAGTAACTTAGAGTGGTCCAGGACTAAGATGGAAAAAGAACCTAAATTGGGGTTGAAATATATTTAAGCTCAAAGATGAAAGAGTTTTATTTACAGAAAACAGTTTCAAGAAAAGTAGTACTTTTATCTAGGGAACCTCCTCCCTTCTTTGGAGCAATTACGAGCAAGTAAAGTACACAGATGGAAAGTTTTGTCTCACCGTTGACCTTATGTTCTGGAAAAGAAAAATCAGCTTCAAGATGACAGGTGACAACAGGCCAAGTTCATCAGTGGCAGAGGCTGGTTTTCAGAGCTTGAGGCACAAGAGTACATGGGAACACTTTCAAGAAGGAACACTTCAGGCCAGGAAAAGGACGTACCTGGAATCGCTATCAGAAACTTTCAGAAAAGGCATTTATAGAAAACTTGCTTGCTATTTAACAGGGGTCAAGTCTGCTTGCAGACAAAGGATGATCTATACGTCCTTGAGTAGCAAAAAAGAATTAAGTACATTCGTAGGTAATTTAGTAATATACCACTCCAGAGAAGTTAGAAACCTGTTTTTGGACTTGTGCTATTCCCATTGCCATGTAAACATGACAGTCAACAAAATAAAGAAATTCTTCTTCTCTTTTTTCTTTAAACCTTTTCTATGCCCTGTAGAAGTGTCCAGGACTAGGAGGCATTGAGAACCCAAACTGAAGCTGGAATATATTCCTAGGACCTGGACATCCTGCATTACAAGATGGCTTAGAAGAGGAGAAACACTATCATTACCCCAAGTCAGAACTCTGCAGTCAATACGCGTGTAGTGGCACAAAGATGCTGTCATGCAGCTCCTTTCCCTCATACAAACTTCGGATTTAATGATTTGCTACAGGTAGAGGTGCAAATACATTGGTAACTTAGCAGTTCACATGGTGTTTTCAGTAATTCCTGCAGAACTCCTCTCTTCACAATATGCTGGTGACTTAGATGATGTAATTATTACATGTGGGTAGTAAAAAAAAAAAAAAAAGGCCATTTTTTAAACAACTGTATGGTTTTGTTCTATACAAGAACAAAAGGCAAGAGTAATCTGCAATAGTTAAGGCAACTAATGGCTTGTGGACTGGATTGCTCAGAAGGCTGATAATGGCCTCAGCAGTCAGTGGTCTGTATCTGACCAAGGTCAGCAGTTACTCCTATTTGACAGCTACTCTCCAAATTAGAATTTCAAATTTTCTACAGGACAAGTATACACATGCCTGTAACTCCAAACAGGATTTCCAACAAACAGGCAGCTCAAGCAGCCAAAAGAACGCAGAGGCTGAGAAAGCCTTAAGTCA